>NC_045426.1:106570812-106870812 GCF_902635505.1 Sarcophilus harrisii
AAATAGATTGTATGCAGAAAAAAGAACATTATTCTGGTCCATAGGCTTACATTAAACTAAAAGGAAGTGAGTAACATAAAATAAAAAGTTGAGAACCCCTGGCCGACAGGTTCCCTTTGTCACTGGAATAGTGGACAGAACCAAAGATGGTTAAGAATTAAACATTTAGGAATCTGAATCTGGATTTGGAAATAGAATTATGAAAATGGAAATTGAATTGGGAAATATGACTGATAGAGGGTGTCTCTGAGAGAAAGGGAAACAGAAACAGAGTAGCACAGGGAAGATTAAAAAAACAACAACAACAACAACTTTTGCGGAGAAGTTATTTAGAAAAGAAACCAAGAAATGAAAATGGAAAGGAAGTCTATAAAATGTAGCCACAAAACAAACAAAAATAACTCTGTTCTAAATGGTAAGCAAGCTCTGATCAAAGTTGTTTTTCTTTTGGTCATTTTAACATAGCTGGAAATATTGGTGAAGTCCTGGCATCCAAGTCTCCAAACCGCTTAGAAGAATGTCAGTATATACATTATCTGCTTAAGTTTTATAATTTTCCTGTTTTATCTTGCATGCCCTGGAAGGACAAATGCAGCCCCATTATCTCTTCTTTGTGCCCTTCTTGAATTCCTGTTTTTCCACCTTATAAACTCACCAGAGTCAATAGATGTGAGGGCACATTCAGGGGCTAAACAAGAACACCACCAACCAGGGTTCCGCATGAAAGTTTTGGCTATTTGTTTTATCAGGCTGGATTACACTCATATCAAGTATTGGGGTCAGTTAGTTAATCATATATCAAGAGGGGGGGAAGAGGAAGCCTGTTCTAGGTTAAAAAAGGAGGAATAGCCAGAATCAAGAATTAATCCATAAGCACAGATTTAATAATTTTTTAAAATTCCTCTTTAAAAAGTCCCAATTCTGGAATTCTATGAAAATACCAGATTTAACATTCATTTTAAGATTATATTAAATCAAAATCTTTTGAAGATGCCATTCCAAGTTTAAAAGAAAATCAAACTTTTTTCCTCTGGCCTTTGTTTTTCAGCCTATTAGAGAGCAAATAATATATAAAAAATTTTGAGCCATTTCCCTGCCCAACTGTGTGACCTCTAGAGAGTTATTAACCTTTCCTTTGCTGTGAAATGAAGGATTCAGATCAGAAGATCTCTGAGTTGTTCCAGTAGCTTCCCTGGTTTGATGATTCTAGGACTCATTTTTTTTTTTTAATGTTAGGAGACTATTCTGAAGACAGAACATTGCTTTCCTTGTTCTGTGGCTGGGAATCAGCTGAATCTGCACTGGATTGAGCCATAGGCATCTATTATAATGAACCAAAACTGTGACCTAGAGTTTGTGACAGGAGCACAAATTTAGGCTGAGAACCCAATCTGTTACCTGTGCCCTTAGGAAATAATTCACAGGAAGAAACCTACCCAGAACACTTGTTGGCTATATTTAACCCCTTTCGTTCATTTGTTAATTAGTCTATTCATTCAACATTTATTGACCATTTATTATATGCCAGGCAATGGGCTAAGGCAAAAAGACAGGAGGATAAAAAAATCTCAGCCCCAAAGATTACATGCTATTGGTAGAAACATTTATTCATATAAAGTTCTCTTAAATAGCTGCCTAGGTACTGAGAAGTTATGGTTACATAGCTAATACATAAAAGAGGCAGATTGGAACCCTGAATCCAAAGCTGGTCCTTGGACAACATAGCACAGACAATTAAAAATAAATAGATATGAAATCAAAACAAAATAATTTCTAAGTAAGGGCACAAACAAATGGGGTAAGGGGACTTGTAGGATATGGCACTTGCACAGGGTTTGGAAGGCAGCTAGGGAATGAAAGAGAGGTGAGAAAGAATATGTTCCAGCCATGTGAGCCTGCCTGTACAAGGGGATTGAGGTGTGAGATGGAATGTATAGAGTAAAGAAATAGGCCAAATTTGTTGGAACATAGTTTGAATGAAGGAGCAAAATATACAATAAATCTGGAAACGGTTCAGGCAAGAGGTCTCACTTGGACCTTAGGAATTTTTAAAATGAAATATAATTTAATACATATTGCATATAACAGCATTATTAAATTATGGAGAGAGTATGAGTTCATATGTATTATATTTGCCATCTAAATGAATAAAATAAAATGAAAAAAATAAAATGGTAATAAATTAATAAAGTAAATGCATTAAAGGATAAAATAGATTTCTCTAAATTCATAATATCCAAGCATATTTATATAGACATATTGTACACATCTATGCATATAAAGTATTTATGTACATGATATATAAATGCACACAAACATATTGGGGGAATATTTAAATCTGTGATTTCATTGATATAGGGAAGTCACTCTAGAATGAAAATTGTTAGCTCTTTGGATTTTAAGGTTCTTGTAGAAAGTTTTCTGGAGCTCTGAGAGGTTATGGTTACATAGCTAACATATGTCAGAGATAATCTTGAACCCAAATGTTCCTTACTTCTAGGCTTCTATTCCTTATGCTACATGCCTCTGAAACAACATATACACACACATGTACACATACAGATATGTACATATATACACATCCATGTAATGATTAATGATGTCAGCTTGTTTGTTAAATTGTTTTTACCATTTTATTTACTTTTTTAGTTATTTTGGTTGTTTATTCACTTAAATGGGGGGGCACTATATAAAGGTTACAATCTAATGGATTATCCAAAACAAAGAAAATTTTTACTCCTAACTAGCTTAGAAGAGACATTTTTAGCACCTAGAAACAGATTTCCATTTAGTTCCAGACAGTCATTACTTTACAACTAAGTCCTATTAGATATAAAAAAAAGTATATTTTCTCTCCTAAATTCAGACTTAACTATTATCTTCAACCCAAAATTATATTGACATCACAAAACATTCCATTGGATCAATTCTTTGCATGTTAATATTGTAGGAAAAACACTACCCTCTACCCTCAAAATATTATATTAGCATTTTGTGATTTTATTAGTGTGGAGGTCTCCTTCTCTCACTGAAACAGATCAATAACTTGTCTATAATGTCGTCTTAGAAAGTTAATTTGGACACTGAAAGATGAACGTGTTAGAGGAGCCAGGAACTTACATCTTCCTGATTGTAAGGGCAATCTCCCTGTCTCTACCATAACACACTGCCTCTCTTAATTGAATTTGGAAATAATCATAAAAGAACTTAAGCAAAGCACTTTGCAAATCTTAAAACACTACATAAAATTAACTATTATTACTGTTATCATTATGAATAACATATTGTTATTCACCCTAATATTGCTGGGTTTTTGTTGTTATGTGTGTTTGCTATATTGTGGCAGCATCATTGCTTATATTTATTTCTTGTAGATAATAGTTTTTATTTTCTTCTTATTCAACCTCTTATTATAAGTTGTTCAATTTCACTGAACCTTTTCAGAGTTAGAGGAAAGATGAATTGAACACTATTAGAGTAAAATATTTCATACTTGTTTCAACAAAAATAACCCAAGCAGTCTGGTAAATAAATCAGATTCTTATTGGTTTCCAAACAAAATTATTTTTGCTTTCTGTTTATGCTGTGATGCTTAAGTTACTGTTAGGATTTTGTTGTTTTTCCTTTTTTTCTTTTCTTTATTTTTTTTTTTCCTTTCTTGTTTAAAAAAAAATCTTCCCCCCTGGAAAAATTCTCACGAATTCTCAGACTACTGTTGACAAAGTCCTTTTTCAAAAGTATCATCAGCCCCAAAGTTGGAGCTTCTTGTATATGTTGCTGCGAGCCATAGATAGCCAATGGGGGTGGGGGGGACGGGAGATGAAAGAGCATTCAATTTTTTTTTTTTGGAGGATGGAGGTGAAGTCTTATGAATTGTTTGCCAGGCAGTGTAACTGTTACTTTTAGTGAATATCCTTTCTTGGGAAAGTTGCACAGAAAACAAATGATGTGGGCTTTATTGACTTTTGATATTATTTCATGTGAAACAATATGCAATGATATTATGTTCAGAAAGAACCGACATAATGTACCTAATGGGAACATGTCCTAAGAGCAGGATATAACTTTGTCCACAGTTACACAGGCGAGGACTTCATGAGAAATCACCATTCCCCCAAATCTCAAAACCAATAAAACCTCAAACCTACCAAAAGGAAAGGAAAATTACAGACAATTTCAGACTCATTCATTTCAGAGGATTGCTGACTCAATGAAGTGTTCACAGAGAGGGACAAGCAAATAATATGTGGAACAATAAACCCACGGCGACACCCCAGGACCAACAGGCAGGCACTATTTGGGAGCATTATTTTTTCTTATTATCCACAATAGTCAAGATCCCATAATTCAGCATCAGGCTTCTTTTCTTGTACAATATAGAAATAAGGTGATTTAACCAGTGTGCTTTTTCTTGTAGCTAGTTTTATGCAATATCCAGGGCTGTGAGACATTTTTTAATTAAGGAAAGGGAAATGCTGAATATTTGAAATATGGAACAGCCTTGAAAGAACTTTTATTTATTGGTACTTCCATAAATTATGTATATTATATATACACACATGTATGCATATATGTACCCATTGCATAAGCCCCCAGGCACAGGCGAATAATGAAAGCCCAATTAATATCAGAAAGAACAGTGTACTGCCGGCAAGTGAGAGCTGCAAGGACAATCATCCACTCTTGCGGCCAACACTGACAGCTGCAGTGCCACGATAGAAAACCGCATCAAAGGGCCTCCTCTCCCCCTCCCAATTCAGCCTAAAATGAAAACTCCCCTCCTATCTCACCCTCACTCAGGCAAATGCCTGAGTGAACAGATGGGATACCAGAAACAACCCATGGTTATCTGTGATGTCACCAAATGAGGCATTCTGGGATGTCTTTAGTGTGGCAGAAAATGTCAGAAGATGACAAAGGAGTGGAGGAGAATTTTGAGAGGGCTAAATGAGAGTGGGATAGAAACCAAAAAAGTTAAGGTGGGGGGGGGCAATAGATGAAAGAAGTTATTCTGAACTGTTTCTGGATTCAATTAAGATTGATATTTTTGCATATATTAGATAAGATTTACCTCAAATGTACGCGCAAACAGAATGAGAAAGAGAAAACAACAATAACATGTGACTTGGTATCCTATGGTCCTTTTCTCTTTGGATTCAGCCAGGATATAGAAGCTGGTGCCAAGCTATTCAGGGATGGGCCAAGCCATTACTTACTCACAATTTATTCCTTTCTCTTTCAAACAACATGAAAACCTTTCTCTTCACAACCTTGCTATTAGATTTACCTTGTTTTTGATGTGCACTTCCTCTCATAGCTTTCACCTATTAGCACCAGAGATATCAATCCATCTTGGACCTGAATTTGAGTGGAGTAAGAATGTCACAACAGATATCTCTTAGAACTTCATATTGTGAGAAGAGTTCTTCCTTAGTAATTATCCTGTGTGTAAAAACCTGGTTTTCCTCAAATATAACATTGAATAAAAATCTAAACTGAGCAAGACAGAGATTAGAGACCAATTCAATAGTTTATTAAATGGAGAGAAATACTGGGACCAATGGATCCCAGGGCTAGATGAGACTATCATCTCAAAGAGTCTAGCCCCAAGTATCGGGACAGCAAGCCTTTTATGGAATAACAAGAATAATGACATAATGCAGAGACCTAGGTGGGGATAGCCTCATAAATGGAGGTTACTGATATTCTAATAACATTAAGGAATGTCTATAACACCTTTATCTCAACCATTAAGAGGGGACGGTCATGACCTTAAGGCAGAATTATGAAATAGGACAAATGGAGGAACTGGTCACCCCATTAAAAGTGACCTTTGGCATTACATTGAACTATTAAGGATACCAGGGATAGAAAAGCACAATAAATAAACCATCACTACTTGCAAGAAATTTATATTCTAACAAAAGAGATAAAATATCCTTGTACCCAAGAACATATAGAATAGGTATAAAGAGAAATAAATACAAAGCAAATAAATGAAGGGTAGTTTGAGAAGGTAAGTTTTCTACAGAAGAGAATAACTGAGTTTTGTTTTAAAAGAAGAAAGGAATTCTACAGGGCAAAGGTAAGTTGGGAATGCATTTTAAGGGTAGGTTTGGCCAGCACTCAGGCATAAAGATGAGAGATGGAGTGTTGTATATGAGGAACTGAAAGAAGGACAATTTAATTAGATGACAGAATAAAGGAAGGGTAGAAATGTCCAATGTGGCTAGGAATACAATTTGGTATCATGTTATAAAGGGCTAATGGCTAAACAGAAAAATTAATATTTTACTCTAGTGACAGCAGGAAGCCACTGGAGTTGATTGAATAGCAGATGACATTTAGATCTGCATTTAAGAAAATCATGTTAGCAGCAATGAAGAGAATGGACCAGAATAGAAACAGATTTGATTCAGAGACCTATTGGGAAAATCATCTAAGCAAGATTTAATGAAGTCCTGAGCTTAGGCAATAGCTTTGTGAATGAGGAGGAGGCAGATGTTGTAAAAGTGGGAATGGAAAGATTTGGCAATTGACTAAATTTGTGGGGTGTGGAAGAGTAAAATCTTGGAGACAATGCCAAGATTGTAAACTTAAGAAACTAATAGAGATAGATCAGAAAATCATGTGGATGGAGATTATAGTTAAATCCATGAGAGCTAATGAGATCACCAAAAAAGAGGGTGTAGAGGAAGAAGATAAGATGACCTAAAACAGGCTACCTCCTGAAGGAAAATCAGGAGAAAGTGGTGTCATGAAGACATAGAGCAGAAAGTGATCAAGGGTGCCAAATATCATAGATAAGTCAAGAAGAATTAGATTTGTACAAAGTCTATTAGGTTAGGCAATTAAAAGATCTCTGATAACTTTTGCAAAGAGCAGTTTCATTTGAGTGATGAGGTGAGGAGTTAGAGTGCTGAGAGTTGAGGAATGAGCGAGAGGAGAAAACAAAGAGATGGTAAATATAGATAATTATTTTAAGGAGTTTGAGAAAGGAAGGAGAAATAAAGAAAGAACTTTCAAGGATATTAAATTTTTTAAGGAGGAGAAAGACATGTACAAGTTTGAAAATAGTAGGGAAGGAACAAGTAGATAGGGAGAGGTAGAAGATTAGAGTGGAGGTGTGTTTGATGATTGAAAATGCAACCTATTGAAGATGAGAGGAAATGGGTGCTTAGGGGACAAGTAGAAAGGATGACCTTGACAAAGAGATTAAGGTGAGAGGGATGATGTGAGGGGGGAGGGTGCCATAAAGAGAAGTAAAAAGAAAGCTTACATGGGATCTCAATTTTCTCAAGTAAGTAAGAGGCATTTTTTTTTTTTTTAAATTAGAGGGAGAGGGAAAGGAGCGCTTTAAGCCATGAGAAGAGAGAAGATTTAGACAAACTTTTGTAGGGGTTAAAACAGAGAATAAATTAGAAAAGAATAAAAGGATTACCTTGCTGTAGATAGGGCTCAGTTGAAGTTAAATAACATGAATATACAACAAAGCAAGTCAGTCTAGTTATTTAACTTTCTCTATTTCTGGCTATAAGCATGTAAGTAGGAACTGAAGAGATAGATGTAATTTAAAAAAAGATAAATGTAATCTAAAAATGATGTTTGGCCAGGGATGAGCAGCAATAAGAAAAAGGGCAAAGTATTTGATAGTGTATAATAGTATAGAGTTGGCTACTTATAAAGTCAAGACTGCAAAAGGTTGGAAATGAAGTTAGAGCAGAGGTAATAGCCTAATCTAAAATAGATTTAGGAAATATGAGGCATAGAGAGGGATGAAATAGGAAGTCAGATCGAGGAAGGGCAGTTTTTAATTTTGTTATTTATTTCTTACCCACTATTTAAGGGTAAGTTATATTTAGTTTGTGATCATCCCTCTGTGAGGTTGAAGTTGATGGAGTAAAATAATAAATCATGGGATTTTAGGAGTTTGAGAAACTGGGAGGTAAGGAAGTTTGAGAGAGCATTAACATGTATGTTGAAATTTTCTAGCATAAATATGAAGAAGAATATAAAGAATATTATGAGAATATGATCATTATAAAACATAAAGTATATTAAGAAAGGCATATAGCAATATTTGTCCTCAGATAACTTACATTCTAATGGTCTTCCAATTTTCTTCACTATGCCACCTGGCATCACAGGACATAGGTATGCTTACCAGACACCAAAACTTTAAAAGGCAGTAATGGAGGATATGGGAAGATACTTAATTATGTCAAACAAACTATGATTTCATTGATTAGATAATGCCTTCTTCTGATTCAAATCAAAATCCACATCTTAGAAGAGACTGAGTCAAGATGATAGAATAGTAGAAAGAAATATATCCTAGATTTCCCACCAAATCTCCTTCACAAAGATCCAGGAAATGTACCATACCTAATTATGATTGGGCAAGTCACACACAAAAAAAATCATAATGCGTCATTTTGAGAGGGCCCAGATGACTTAAGGCAACAAACAGAAAGGTCTGTGGACATTAGGAAATGTGTCTGGGTAGCCATGAATTAGAGACTAAAGGAGAACTGAGACAGGGCTCCAGGATAGGAAATATCTGGGGAGGAAAAGATCCCAGAGGATTAAATTAATTCAGGATGTAGGAATTAGGGCCATCTTATAGCTAAGTTACCCTCTAGCCAATCATACTAAGGGAGATTGACAAAAAGGGGTGGCAGAGAGAAGTGATCATGAGTGAACCCTTGACATATGTTGAGCAAGAAAAAAAGTTCAGAATCAAACAGTAATTCTGTGGTTTTGATCCTAGGAAGAGAGCAGGATTTGGTTCTAGCTTCAAGGTTAGGATAGAAACCTACAATGATACAACCAGAGCAGGTATCATAGAACAAAGAAGAGCCTGGAGTTTCGTCATGCTGAATCTGCAAAACTTTCCAATGGGCTAATAGGGGCTAATCTTGCATCAATCTTTTGAAATTCCTAAACAGGGACAAACTGAGTGAATCAAATATGAGTTAGGAACTTGGAGAACTCAGATCAGGACAAGCATACTTCATCCCAAACTTATCACTTTGGGAGTACTAAAAGCTTACAAGCCCCAAGCCTGAGCTTTGAAAACAACAGAATGATGTAAGCATACAGAAGCTCAGGTCAGGCATTCCCCCAAGGAGTGTACAGATCCTAGCATTAAAAATATTATTCAAACTCAAAAACTGGGCTGGAAGAATAAGCAAAAAGACAAACAAAGAGTCCCACTCTAAAGAGGTATTATTGCAATAAGGAAGCTCAAAATACAAACTCAGAAGAAGGAAATGACTCAAAAACATAAACAAAGCATCAAAGAAAAAAATGTAGTCTGGATATAAGTCCAACTAGAATTCCTGGAAGAGTGATAACAAGAGTTTAAAAAAAACTTAAAATGATTGATTGTCAAAATTAAATGGAACTGGTAGAGGAAAAATGGAAAAGAGAAATGAGAGCTAGGAAAGAAAGATATGAATAAAAAATTAGTAGCTTGAAAAAAGAGTTACAAAATGTTACTTCAAAAAAAAAACCTCCCTGAAAATTAGAATGGATTAAATAGAAGCTAATGATTTCAAGACATCAAGAAATATTAAAATAAAGTTAAAAGACAAAAAAAAATGAGGTATCTTACATAAAAATAATTGAAAAAGATTGAGAAAAGATAACTTAAGAATCTCTGAATTACCTAAAATCCAAAACAACAACAACAAAATGCCTGGGCATCATTTTTCAAGAAAGTATAAAAGAAAACTGACCAAGTATCTTAGAACAAGAGAAATTTAAAGAATTCATTGGTATTCTCCTGAAAAAAATACCAAAATTATCCCCCCTCTCTGGCGTAACTCCTGAGTAAAAGAAAAAGTATTGAAAACATCCATAAATAAAAAAATTAAACATTGAAGAGCTACAGTCAGGATCACACTAGAGCCAACAGCTTCTATTATAAAGGAGTGTAGAGATTAGGATATGAAATTCTAGAAAACAAAAAACTAAGCTTAAAATTAAAGCTAACTTGCATATAATGCTGTAGGGGAAAATGGATCTCTAATGAAATAGGCAACTTCCAACCATTTCTGATAAAAAGACCAGAGCTGAAGAGAAAATTTGACAAGGGAGTTAACAGAAATGTAAAAGGTTAAAATGAACAAAAAAATCATAAGGGAGGTTGCATTGTTACATTCTTATATGGAAGATGACAAATGTAGTTCCTCAGAATTCTATCATCATCAAGTGTAATAGTTGGGAGTGATTGTGTTATTTTGCAAATCTTAAAAGAAGAATAAAAAGGCCGAGAAAGAAGAATACACTAGTGGTCGGGTGAGAGGGTGTTGGGAAAAACAGGAAGAATAGAAAAAAATATCTCACATAAATGGAGTAACAATAAGAAAGAAGAAGTGGGGAATGACACTCGTTTTCAATCTCATCTGATCTGATCAAAGGAGGGAAGAACACACATATAGTTAAGTATAGAAATATATCTTTTCCAGTGAGGAAACAGAGTAGGAATAATTTTAAGGGAAAAAAGGGAGGAATAAGGGAAAAATATATTAAAAGAGAGATAAGAAACATAACAAACACTTAAAGAAAGAGCAGGATAAAAAGAGGAACATATAAAAGAATAAGATGGAGGGAATATATAATCAGTAATCATAATTATGAATGTGGATGGAATATACATATTCATAAAATGGCAGAGGATGGCAAAATAGATTAGAAACCAGAATCCAGCAAGTTGTTGTTTATAAGAAACACACTTGAAATAAAAATATATGGTCAGAGTAGACTATTATGATTTAATAAATGTGTGTGTATATATATGTATATATATGCAAAGATAGCAATCATATTGTAACAACAATTATAAAACTAAACCTAATTAAGAGATAAGTTAGGGAAATCATATTTTACTAAATGATATCATAGACAATCAGTTAATAGCAATATTAAACTTATATGTACCAGTTGGTATAGTATCCAAATTCTTAAAAATTAAATGAATTATAGAGAAAAATAGACAATAGAGCTATAATAATTAAGAACTTTACTTTATCTCTCTCAGAGCTGGATAAAACTAACCAAAAAAAAAAAATAAGAACTTGAATAGAATTTTAGAAAAGTTTCATTTGATAGACATCTGGAAAATATTGAATTGGAATTGAAAGGAAGATAACAAGAAGATTCTGGGGAGATGGCAAAGTAGACTCTTCAAATTTCCACAGAAAATGATAAAACATTGATTCAGAGGGAATGTAAAGCATTGGAAATAAACAACAGTCTGAGTAAAATAGTTGTTCTCTTAAAACAACCTATAAAAACCTCAGGAAAGATCTGACCTCCTGGGGCCCGAGGTTCAGCCTGAGTGAAGTGCAAACACCTTCAGGCCAACTCTGCAGAATCAACAAACAATAAACCCTCAGGGCAGCTGGAGTTGGGAGGCAGTCTCAGACTTAGAAACTTTCATCTCTGTACCATGTGGGAGTCTGACAGCTGAGTGGGAGAAGATTGAAGAAGCTTCCACTGTTGGGGAATGCCAACCACTGTGGTGAAGACCAGACAAACTGGGCTGTAGTTGTGAGAAGAAGGAGCTAGTACTTATTTAGTGAGTGCAGTAGCAGAGAGGGAGGGACTCTGCTGGCTGTTGGTATTTTCAGGAGAACAGAGTCCAGGGATTCAGTTCCAGGGAAGTGAGGACAATTATAATTTGCAGTCACCAGAGGAACTGCAGAGAGTAAGGTCATTTACAGGATAGTATGACTCATGGAGAGGAGAGCCCAAGGCTGAGTCCTTTAACAGATTCAGAAAATAATAGTAAGAAAGACCTGAGTTTGGGACATTATTTCTCATACCTCAGGGCTTAAACTTGAACATTTTAATAGCTGATAAAAATAAAACAAAACAAAAAATAAACAACAATGAATAAACAAAGAAGAACCCAACCATAGACAGCTATTATGGGGATAGAGAAGATCTGGGTTCATATTCAGAGGAAAATAATGGAACTAAAAAAAATTCCTTTTTTCAATGAGAAACATCAAATGGTATGAAGCACAAATAACTTTCTTGCAAGAACTTTAAAAGGACTTTAAAAATTAAATAAGAGAGATTGAAAAAAATTAGAAAAAAAAGAGCAACCCTACGAAAATCAAAGAAAGTATGAAAAGAAAGTGAACCAACTTGAAATAGAGATTCAAAAACTTAAAAAGATAATTCCTTGAAAACTAGAATTGGGCAAAGGAAAGCTAATGATGCTCTAAGATACAAAAAAATAATAAAGCAAATAAAAAGAATGAAAAACTAATAGGAGAATGAGAAACATCAGAAAAACAATAGATTTGGAGAATAGATCGGAAAGAACTAATAGAAGAATAATTCAACTACCTGAAAAGTATGATAAAAAAGAATCATTATCTAATATTACAAGGACTTATAAAGAAAAATTGCCCTGAAGTTTTAGAACAAGAAGCCAAAGCAAAAGGAAAAATCCACTAATCACCACCTGAAAGAAATTCCAGGAGGAAAACTTACAGGAAATCATAGTCAAGTTTCAAAGGTCTCAAATTAAGAAGAAAATATTGGAAGCAACAAGAAGAAAAAAAAAGCAATTAAAATATCATGGAGCTACAATAAGAGATTACACAAGATCTAGCCACTATTACTTTAAAGGATTGTAACTTGAGGAGTATTATATTTCATAGAGCAAAAGAGCTGGGGTTATGACCAAGGATAATTTTCCCAGTGAAGTTAAGTAATATTTAATGGAAAAAATGGACATTTAATGAACTGAAAGACTTTAAGATATTTGTGAAAAAAATAGCAGAACTTAAGGAGGACAGAATTTAACATATAACATCCAGGAGAAATATATGGTAAAAAACAAAGACCTATTATAAGGAACTCAATAAGGTCTAATTGTATACTTTTTATGAGTGTCATTTTTATTTGGGTAGTTTGAAAGAAAGGCTTGGGTGGAGCTCAGTATTATGAAGTAATTCTAAAATGAAGCTATAGAGAGAGATAAAAAAAAAGCAATTATACAAATGAGGTTTAAAAAAGGAAATTTTGATAGAGAAGAAGCTAGTAGGAGAAAGGACAGATAATGCTGAAATCTTATTCTCATTGGTAATGGGAAAGAGGGAACAACATATATCTACAAGGGTATAATAGTTTTCTAAATTCAGAAAGGAACAACGGGGAAAGGGATAGGATTGGAGAAGAAGATAAGGGAGAGATTCTTGGAGGAGTAGGTAGTACATAGAAATAAAGTGAAGGAGTAAGGAGGAATAAGAATAGGGTAAGGAGAGTGAGGAAAAATAAGAAGGAGGAAAATATTTAAGTAATTATAGCTTAAAATGTGAATGAGATGAATTTACCCATAAAATGGAAACTGATAGTAGATCAAAATTTTGAATTCAACAATATACTACTTTCAGAAAATGCTATAAAAATGAGAGATACACACAAACATAAAATAAAGGTCAAAGGAAAATTTATTATATAAAAAAGTAGGCATAGTAATCATGATTTCAGACAAATTTACATCTAAATAATTGAAGTGGTATTTATTATTCATAAGTAGGTGAAGCCACTATAATAAAAATGACAGTTTACTAAACTGATCTATTTATATACCATTCTAATTAAATTACTAAAAATTTACCTTACTGAGTTAAAAATAATAACAAAGTTCATTTGAAGGAATAATAGATCAAGAATTTCTAAGAAACCAGAAGCCAGATGACAGAAAAGAAGCATAGTATTAGACCTTAAACTATATTATAAAGTAAGAACATTGTTGAAGTATACAATGGATAATTTTGATTATTTCAAATTAAAATTTCCTTTATAAATAAAATCTATTTAGCCAAGAATAGAAGGAAGTCAGAAAACTGGGAGAAAACTTTCATAGATAATCTCTCAGATAGAATGTGATTGGAGTGGAATATTGCTATAGTACAGGAAATGATGAGTTGGTTGACTTAGAAAAACATTGAAAGACTTGTACTTATGAAGATGCCATCCACCTTGAAAGAAATAGATGACAAGTGGAAATAAGTATAGTACAGTCTTACATGTATGTATATGAGTGGATATATAATATAAATATGTATACACATACCTATATATATACATATATACACACACATATACATATATATACATACATACTTAATTAGAGCTTTCTTTGAAGAGTACAAGAGAGGGAAAAGGTTGAATAAAAAGTGCACAGTAAAAGAACAAAAGAAAACCTATAAAGAAAAGATGAACAGCTTTGAAAATAAGATATAGTATTTATTATTTAGTTTTCTTGAAATGAAAATTCATTATTTTATGTTGAATCCTCTCTTATGTTCTTCTGTATACATAGCAGTTTTCTTTTTGTTTTCTTATTTTGTATTTAAGTTTAAAATAAAATTTAAAACTAAAAAAGGATAGAAATATACCTATTTCCCAACTATTCAATATACCTTCACAAAAAATGATCATGTGTTAGGATAGAAAAACCTCACAAATAAATGCAGAAGAGCAGAAATATTGAATTGACATACTACTGACCATAATGCAACAAAAGTATTTTCAATAAAGGGCCTTTTAGGCAAAAATTTAAAATTAATTAGAAACTAAAAATCCGTAAAGACTGGATGGGTCAAAGAACAAGTAATAGAAATGGTAATTTCTTTTAAGGATAATGACAATAACATATATCAAATTTCTGTTACACCACAAAGAAGTACTTAAAATTCACATTTTTAAAGACTTTTATCAATAAAAGAGAGAAAATCAGCCAATGAATTGGGTATAGAAATAAAAAAAAACAACTCTAGAAAACCAACAAACTAAAAAATCTCCAATTAAACACCAAAATAGAAATCCTGAAAATCAAAAGAACTGCTAGCAATATTAAAAAGAAAGACCATATTGAATTAATTAAAAAAAAAACTCCAAAAACTAAATGGAGATTTTTTTTTTTGGAAAAATAACACAATTAAATAAATGAGATCCCATTTGAAATTTCTGAAAGTTGATATGATTTGGTTTTTTAAAGTATTAATTACTAATGTCAAAAATGAAAAAGATGAACTCACTGTCAATGAAGGGGTAAAAAAAGCAATTATTAGCTATTTGGCTTAACTATATTCTAATATAATAGAAATATAAGTTAAATGAATGGACATTTACAAAAATTAAATTGCCTGGATTAACAGGATAGGAACTTTTAATAGCCTTATTTTAGAAAAGGAAATTGAACAAGCTAAAAATTCATTTTGAAAAATTCAATTCACTAGAAAAAAAAAAAAAGAGAGAGGAAGGGAATATAATATCTACTATGTGCCAGATAGTGCACTAAGAACTTCACAAATAAATCTCATTTGATCCTTACAACAATCCTGTGCAGTAGATACTGTTTACCCCATTTTGCAGTTGAGGAAACTTAGGGAAACAAATTAAGTGACTTTCCCAGGGTCACATAGATAATGTGTCCAAGTTGACATTTGAACTCAGATCTTTTTCCATAGCCAGCTCTTTGTCCACTGTGCCACCTACCTTCCAAGTGAACCTTATCAAACATTTAAAAAACAATTTCAATACTGCATAAACTGAAAAAATATGAAAATAAGGTATCCTGCCAATTTTCTTCCATGATACAATTATGATCTTGATACCTAAAACATAAAGGAAGAATCAAAACAGAAAAAAGAAAACTAAAGATAAATATCCTAAATGAGTACTGATACAATTTTTTAAAATTTAAAATAATTTTTTATTTTTAATTTAAATTTTAAAAAAATTTTTAAAAATTTTAAATAATTTTAAATTAAACATTAACAAAGAGAAATCTCAAGTGGGATCACAAAGAAGAATCAGACATGACTGAAAAATTACTGAACAACAACAAAAGAAATGATGAAAGAAATGGTGACAAAAACCTGGGAAGACTTGTAAGAAACATTAAAAGTGAAGTGAACCAGGAGAACAATTTAACAACAATAATGTAAAGAGAAACAACTCTAAAAAATTTAGGAAATCAGATCAATACAACAGTCCACCAAAATTCTAAAGAACTCATAATGAAAACATGTTACTCAATTCCTGACAGAGGGTAAGGTAATGGATTAAGAATACTGACTGAGGTATATTCCGATGCCCTCTCATTTGTTTTGCTTTACTATACATACTTATATATAGTACATATTTATTTGTACATATTTACTATGCAAATTTATATTTGTTTTCCTTGCCTTCTTAATGGGTGGGGAAGAGGGAAGTAAGAAGAAAATTCAGAACTGGAAACAAAATAAAATTGAATTTAAAAAAATCTATTTCTGAGTAGATGATTTCATTAGTTTCTGTGGTCAGAATTTCATTCTTTAGTGTTAGTCTTTGATGATGTCTTTCTAAACTTAACTAGTCTGATTCTGAGATGGCAGTATGTCATTTTGTCTATACAGCTTTTCCAGATTTGTTGGATATCTCAGAAATTATATTCTAATGGCACAGTCTTTGAGACCAAAGGATCACATCCAGAAAAGCACTTGATTATAGGTAGATAATCTTACTTATGAGAGAAAAAGTAGAAACCATGCAAAATTGAAAATTCCAGTTGTAAACTAAATAGATTTATTTGACAATACTTCACTGAGAACAATGGCCTTCTCTTTTTTTACTCTGTGGTAATACAAGGGAGGGGTTTGGGGGATAGTTTTTTTTTCCTTCCTTCCTTTCCTTTGTTCCCTTTTTTAAAAAGCCACTCCTTGAGTGTGGTAAATATCAGAACACTTTTATAGTAGTAATTTTTAAAGCCTTAAAAACATTGGTTCAGTGTTGGCCTTGATGTCTGCTTCTGGTAAGGAGCAGAGATGATAATCACAATATATCCGATGGTTTCCAGGAATATCAAGTATTACAAATGGCCAGATCATATGAAAAAAAAAAAAGAATTTATTCTATGACTCTCATATTGCATTAGGACAAAATTGTTTTGTTGCCTGGGGTCTTATTTCTTTTTCTGGAACATTTTTTTGCAAAAAAAAAATGCTGCCATTAAATACCTGCTCTGGGTATTTACTTTTGAGGGTAAGACTTATAGGTAAATCCACCTTTTTTTTTTTTTGTAAGCAAATTGGTTTTATTTTTTAATTAAAGTTTTTTTTTTAATTTTCAAAAGATATGCATGGATAATTTTTCAACATTAATCCTTGCAAAACCTTGCATTCCAATTTCCTCCCCCTGCCTCCCACCCCCTCCACTAGATAGCAAGTAATCCAACATATATTAAACATAGTAAAAATATATGTTAAATTCAATATATGCCTACATATTTATACAATTATCTTGCTGCACAAGAAAAATCAAATCACAAATGAAAGAAAAAATGAGAAAAAATAAAATACAAACAACAAAAAGAGTAGAAATGCTTTGTTGTGATCCACACTCAGTTCCCACAATCCTCTCTCTGAGTAGAGAGGGCTTTTATCATCACAAGATCATTGGAACCTGCCTTAATCATCTCATTGTTGGAAAGAACCACATTCATCAGAATTGATCATCATATAATCTCCTTGTTGCCATGCATAACAATCTCCTGATTCTGCTCATTTCACTTAGCATCAGTTCATATAAGTTTCTTCAGGTCTCTCTGAAATCATCCTGCTGATTGTTTCTTATAGAACAATAATATTCCATAACATTCATATACCATAATTTATTCAGCCATTCTCTAATGGGCATCCATTCAGTTCCCAGTTTCTTGCCACTACAAAGAGGGCTGCCACAAACATTTTTGCACATGTGGGTCCCTTTCCTTCCTTTAAGATCTCTTTGGGATATAAATAAAGTAAAAACACTGCTGGATCAAAGGATATGCACAGTTTGATAGCCTTTTGGGCATAATTCTAAATTGCTCTCCAGAATGGTTGGATCCATTCACAATTCCACTAACAATGTATTAGTGTCCAGCTTTCCCACATCCCCTCCTTCATCATTGTCTTTTCCTGTCATTTTAGCGAATCTGAGAGGTGTGTAGTGGTACCTCAGAGTTGTCTTAATTTTCATTTCTCTGATCAATAGTGATTTAGAGCACCTTTTCATATGAATAGAAATGGTTTTAATTTCTTCATCTGAAAATTGTCTGTTCATATCCTTTGACCATTTATCAATTGGAAAATGGATTGAATTCTTATAAATTTGAGTCCATTCTCTATATATTTTAGAAATGAGGCCTTTATCAAAACCCTTGAATGTAAAAATGTTTTCCCAATTTATTGCTATCCTTCTAATCTTGTCTGCATTAGTTTTGTTTGTACAAAAACATTTTAGCAATATAATCAAAATGATCTATTTTTCATTCAATAATGATTTTCAGTGCTTCTTTGGCCACAAATTCCTTCCTTCTCCACAGATCTGAGAAGTAAACTATACTTTATTTTCTAATTTGCTTATATCACTTTTATGGCTAAATCATGAACCCTTTTTGGCCTTATCTTGATATAGGGTATTAGGTATAGGTCAGGGCCTAGTTTCTGCCATATTAGTTTCGAATTTTCCCAGCAGTTTTTGTCAAATAGTGAGTTTTTATCCCCAAAGCTGAGGTTTTTGGTAAATCCATCTATTAAAAGATCCTTTGGATGCTTCAGTAATCCTTTGGATGCAGTCCAAAAGATGCATCATCTTTTTGCCAAATTTCATTATATTATATTGGTCTTCCTATATATTTTATATTTATAAAAACCATTTTTTTTCATAAAAATTTTAATCTGCTATATTGGGTCAAAATGAGAAGAAGCTGACAGGAAGAAGAATATTGTATGGCTGAAATTTATTCACCCAAGAAGTAGCTTCTAACTCTAATCACACTTGTCTCTGTTCTAGGCTTCAAAAGAATATTTTAAAGATAGATGAAGCACAAGTAGAGCTCACACGAAGATAAGAATGTAATAATTCCTTAAAGCACTATTTAAAAAAAAATTTGGCAAGGCAGCTGGATTAAGTGATTTACTCAGGATCATACAGCTAGTAAATGTTAAGTATTTAAGGTCACATTTGAACTTGGGTCCTCCTGAATCCAGGGCTGATTCTCCATTCTCTGTACCATCTAGCTGCCCCACAGTACTAATTTTCTTTAAAAAAACAAAACAAAACAAAACAAAAAAACCAAAACATTGTTCAAGTGCATTGAATTTTAAAAATAAGATTAATCTGACACCTAACATCTTATTGTTTGGTAGCTCTGTGACCATAAAGATGTCCAAAGATAAAGTGAACACAAGAACTCTGTGCAATCCTTTTTCCTGGAAACCTTTAAACAAAGATTGGATGACCCATTATTTCAGAAAAGACTAGACTAATGATATAATCTCTGAAATCCTTCCCTCAACTTGTGATTCCAAACTTATTTGGACTTTACCTATAACTTCACTTCTTGTTTTCCTTTCTTCTTTGATACCAGTGTAAAAGGGCATGTCTGTAAAAGGGCAAGCTGAAGATTGAGTTTTTGTTTTGTTTTCAATTGGGCAAATGTAATTTCTAGGTTTGTTTCTCGAGTCATACTATTCATCCAGAATAGACACATTTTACTTTAGTACATTTGTCAACCAAATGAAGCAATACAGTTATGAGAACTATGTTTCTGAGGCAGAAGAATAATATCTATCTACATTATTAATTATTACCTATAAATCTACCTATTGATTAAGATTAATCTACCTATTGATTGATGTATCTACATAACACTTTGATACATATGTAGTATCTTTTTTATTAAAAATTTTAGTTTAATATATTGGATTGTTTACCATCCAAGGGAGGGGAAAGGGGAAAGGGGGAAAAATTTGGAACACAAAGTTTTGTAAAGGTCAATGTTGAAAAACTGTCCATGCATATATTATGAAAATAAAAAGCTTTAATAAAAATTTAGTTTACTTATGTTTTATTACATTTTAAGTCCTAAACTATTTTCCTCCCTCCCTCCTCACCCTACACTAGAAAAGATTACCATTTGATGCAGATTTATAAATAGATATGTATATTTATAAATATGTGTACTTCTTTTTATTAGTTCTTTCTCAGACATCTTCCTTCATAGCTCCTTTACAGTTGATTTGAATATTTATGTATTACTTAGAATAACTTGGTTGTTCATAGTTATTCTTCTAACAATATTATTGTTATTGTATACAATGTTCTCTTGGTTCTGCTCACTTTGCTTTTCATTATTTCATAAAAATCTTTCCATGTTTTTCTAAAATCATCCTGCTTGCCATTTCATATAGCACAATGGTGTTCCATTACAATCATAAACCACAACTTGTTTGGCCATTCACTAATTGATGGCATCCTCTCATTCTTTGCTATTAGAAAGGGAACAACTATAAATATTTTAGAACATAAAGATTTTTTTCCTTTTTCTCTGGTTACTTTTATGGTATCAGTTTAACTGATTTGCTACAAATTTAGAAGTTTTTTTTTTAAGAGGATCAGAATTCTAGTTTAATAATCAATTCCAACTTGATTTTGGGAGGGTACTAAGAAAGTTTTTGAAATGTAATGTTTAATTTATCATTAGTGGTAAATATGTCTCCTTGTATAGATAAGTATATGGATCTCTTTTAAGGACCTCTTAGATTGTGAGCTTTCTCCTGCCGATGTCTTTTCCTCAATCTGAAATTAATTAAGCTTTTGTTTGTGTTCTTACTCTCCTCTATCTAGCCTGTTTAGTGAAGCTCAGGTTACTGTCAGGTTAGAAACTAGTTCCAGTCCAGTTTACAATGTACAATCACTGCATATAATAGAATGAATTACCTTCATTTTGTGGTTGTTCAGTTGTATCTGGCCTTTATGATCCCATTTGGGGTTTTCCTAATGAAGATATTGTAGTAGTTTGCCATTTCTTTCTCTAACTCATTTTACAGATGAGCAATTGAGGCAAACAGACTTAAATGACTTGTTCAGGATTACATGGCTACTAACTGTCTGAGTACAGGTTCTGTACTATCCACTGTGCCATCTAGTCGCCCTGACTACATGTTAGTCATTCTTCTCAGTGTACCATGATGTGGATTCTTTGTAGAATTCTAAGATTAATATAAGCTATAACCTTTGGGTATCATGGATCCCTTTGGTAGTCTGGTAAAGTCTATGAAAACCTTAACAGAAAGTTTATAAATGTATAAAATAAAATAAATAGGATTTCAAAAGAAATCAATTATATCAAAATATAGTTAAGCAAAAATTTTAAAAGGTCATGGACCCTAAGTTAAGAACTTCTATTTTATAATAATAATGCAATTGGATAGGCTCTTGGGTAGGGTCAGAGAGTAGAAGGAATGGCACTGGGGGTACCAATTCAGATATAGATCAAGGACAAGACATGAATTTAAGAGCAGCAAAATGTACAAGACAATTGAATATAAAGTAATGATGCTTCTTACCTGGCTCCTTCTTATGTTCCATAAAATAATGTCATATTAGAAAACTCTGGTTATTTGAATTCTTATTCATAGAATAATGTTAATGATAGAATTTTATTTCTGGAAGAGATCTTAGAAATCATTTAGTCAAACCTCTTCATTTTTTTCCTGGTAATAGCAAAGTGGTACCATGAATAGAGCACTAGACCGAGTCACACATTCCCCCATCCAAATCCTACCTCAGATACTCGCTAGTTATGTGACCTTAGCCAAGTCACTTGGTTTTTCATCTGTAAATTAGGGATACAGCATTATTATGAAAATCAAACAAAATTTCATATATAAAACACTTAATGAATTGTGGTGGTTGTTATTTTTCCCCATCTTTAAAATGAGGAACTAGATTCTCCCTTCTAGTTCTAAAAATAAAATAAAATAAAATGCAAAATGTAAAATTATTCTATGCTTAATTGAGTAGCTTTTTGAAGAACTTCCAACCCCCTAAATCTATGTAAAATTTAAATTCCTTAATTGTAATAGGAACCTAGTCCATAAAAACAACAAATAAACAAACCAACAATGAATGATTATATCTTAACTTTCATTTTCTAGAAACTAAGAAATATTGTAATGCAGAAACCCTGAAAAAAAATTTTGGTCGACTTAAAAAAAAAAAAAAAGAAACTATTCCTGACTATATATAATAGCTATTATATTGCGGAATAATATCTGTAGATATGTGGCAAGACAAACCACCTGTCTTTGGTTGCTACCGAACAAGCTATTACCAGCTGCATTCTACATGAAGCTTGGCCTCTGCCCCAAGGATTATCCACTAAGTTGGATAGAATGATTCTAGCATGATACAGAACCGTTTTAGAAGTTAGTGTACTATAGCAGCTCAGAGTTGGTGGTAGAGGGTGAGAGTGGGGTTGTATTTCTTTAGAACAAAAGGGAGGTCTGGCTTTGTGAAGAAAAATACCATGAGGGGCTAAACCAAAGAATGGTTTGGCCTACTACATTTGGGCTCCTCCTACTTCCCACAGGCTTTAAACAGATGAAAAGGTGTTGAGTCCCAGGGTAAAAATAACCCAAGACTGATTTAGATATGGGGACAATCCCTAAGAAAGCATTCCCCAGAATAAACAAAGGCAGAAATAATTGAGTTACAGATTTAGGAAAACCAAGATGGGCCCCTGAGGGAATTTGCCCATGAGTTCTGGAGAGCAAATATGGAGAAAGGAACAGACTGGATCAGAGCCCTGAATAGAAGTGGAGTGTAATGAATGATGGTGATGGATTACCATGTTATAAATCAATGAAATGACTGGGGTGAGATCATGAACCACAAAAGCAAATTTCAAATAGATATTAATAACTTCTGACTTTCACTATCACCCTTCAGGACGGTGATCTCCATGATGCCTTTTAGTCTTCTATGTTGTCTAAATGTTTGATTTGGTTATGGTAACTTTGAAAAAAAAACCACATACAGTACATTTTGGGGTCAGACCGAAGGGTCTTTGAAGGACTGGCATTCCTGTGATATGCTGGCACATACTATCGAGTGTCAAGTTTATTTTCTATAAACATTTGAACTAAGTTTATTGGCCCCATTTCTCTCAGGATGTTTACTACCTGAATATTTGTCAAGGCGTCCTGGAGATGTAGCCAGCAATGCACCTCTGAAATAATTTCTATTTGAAGTCTAACTTCTGTGCAAAATGTACTCTGGTCACAGCAGCGGGTAGCTGAGAGTTCAGGCTGTTGGAAAAGTAGGCAATTTCAGGATTTGCCATTAGGACCGTGAGATTTGTTTTCAATTGATATTTTTGCAAAATGCCATAGAACAGAGGATTTTAAAGAATGTATAGAGAAACATGCAATGTTCTCCTCTCCCTGTATGGAGAAGGCTCAATGACTTTCTTAAAATGTCATAGTGATATAGTTAATGATCAAATCTAGTATCCCATGATTCTTTTTTCAGCCTCTTTGTGATCATAAATTTAGAGCTAGGTGAGACTTCAGAAGTTGATTAGTCCAATTTGCTCATTTTACAGAAGAGGTCTGGAGAGATCAATAACTTGACTAAGATTACTCTGTTGGGGGACTTTCCAACTGAAAGCCCCTGAAAAAAGACCTGAAACACTGAAAGAGAAAATGACTTGCTTAAGATCACACAACTACTATGTATGCTAGGTAGGATTTGACCTCAGTTCTCCTTGGCTCTAAAGCTAGCTAGCTCTTGATTCACTGTACCTTATTACCTCTAGGTGCTGTTATTAGCTCCATTTTAAAAAGAAAGACTCTAAGACCAAGAAAATCTGTGACTCACCAGGATTCACAAACTAATAAATCTCTGAGGAAAAATTTGGACCCAGGTCTTTCTGATTCCAAATTCAATACACCTTTCATTGTTTTATGATCATCTTACTTTTCTTTCCTTCTTTCCTTCCTTGTTTTTCTTTCTGTCTTTCTCTTTTTCTTCCTCCCTCCTCTCTCCCTTCCTTCATTCTTCCCTTTCTTTTTTCTTTTTTTCTACTCCTTCTCCCTCCTTTTTTTCTTTCCTTTCCTCTTTTCTCTTTTCCTCTTCTCTCCTTTCCTTCTTTTTTCTTCCCTCCTTTCCTTTCCTTCTATCCCTTCATCCCTTTTTTCCTGCTTCCTTCCTTCCTTTCTGTCTTTTCCTTTCTCCTCCTCTTGCTTCTGTCCATCCTTCCCTCCCTCTCTCCCTTCCCTCCTTCTTTCCTTTATTTCTCTTTCTTTATTCTTTCCTCTTCCCTTCCTCCCTTCTTACCTTCCTAACTCCCTCCTTTCCTTTCTTCTTTCCTTCCCTCTTTCTCCTTTCTCCCTCCCTCTCTCCCTCATTCCCTTCCTTGCTTCCTTCTTTCCTTTCTTTCTTCTTCCTATCTCCCTACTTCCTCTCTTCCTTCCTTTCTATTGGTATGAATTGTAGCAGTGTTTAAAGCAGTCTTTCATGAAGCCCTTGTAATAATATATCTTAAGAGTTAGTTGCCAAGATTATGTTTTTTCTCAATGACTTTTAATTTGTAACTTTTATTGGCTTTCCCCCCATTAGACATGGACAATATAAGTGGTATTCCTGAGGAAGCCAGATTTGATTATAATGTCCAGGTCTTCTGGGTAGATCCTCTTTCTATATGGAGAGCATTTGAAAAACAAAGTCACACGGAAATCGTCCACATGCAAGTCCCATGTGGGATTGATTTTTTAAAAATTCCATCACATCCCTCCAGAACTTGAACATAGCACTGATTTTCATTATGTAATGATGCTTGGAAGTGAAATAAAATGGATCAACCATTGAAATATATCCTTTCATATTGAACTATTAAAGCATATTGGCACTTTGAGCAGAAACTTAATATTTTTATGACATTCAGGACTATCTTTTTTGCCTTCCAAGGATCTTTTAAGATATCTCCCACTCTACTAGGATATGCTTCCACTCCATTAAACATTTCACTCACCTATTGTTATCCAAATGACATCTTTGTACACTTTTTTTTGGAGGGGGGAATCTTTCTTATAAAATTAGTTATCCTTTCTACTTATCCAGGGACTCCAAAGATCACTATGGTCAAGGGCAAAGTAAATTGCCAATTTCATTAGTAATGTCTGTAGTCTTCTTATACCTTCCAATGTCATTCCAGAATTTTAATCTTTTTTTCTTATTTCCCAGGTTGTTCTGTCATCTTCCAAATCCTTACTCCCACATTACTTCTTCTAGACCCCTCCTCTCAAAATTCCACAGATTAACAACAGAATTTTTAGGTATCAGTTACTCAGAATCCTCTAGCTCCCTCCATGAGCCTCTGCCTTCCTGTTTTCACCTGTTGAAGTCTTACTTACACTTTTAAGCCTATCTTTTTTTCAGGGAGAAATCTCTCATCTCCTTATCTTCATCACCTTCCCCCCTTGAACCAGATATAGCATTTCATTACTTAGACACACACACACACACACACACACACACACACACACACTACTTATTAAGCATTATGAGATATCATTACCATATGGATTTGTATCATTCTTTTATGGTCTAAGTTCCACAGAGTAAACCTTGTTTTATCTTTTAACTCTTTATCTCTTGCAATATCTAGAACTGTATTCTATATAAAGTAGGTACTTAAAAATATCTATTGACAAATGCTGTAGTTATTATTGAACATTGATTTAGAACCTAAATCAAATACATTCCTCACTGGTTTTAGATACCCTCCCCTCTCCCCCAATAATCTGTTCTATTCCCACTGTACTACACTGGCTTTTCTATAAATATTGTAGGTACCTGCCTTCCCTTTACATTCATATCAGAGGTGATAGGAGGTGGTATTGCAATACATTCAGAGTAAAAGAATAGAAAGTGGAGATTTTCTGAAGAGAATGAAGGCTCACAGGGAGAGCAGAGGTCAAGAACATGAGAAAAGAAACAGAAAGAGGGAAAAGAGAAGTGGCATTGGATTTAGTCTGATGGATGAATATTGTGACAAAAAACCAACTTAAAAACTTTTTTAGAAGTTGCTTCAGAAGAACACTCTTGGAAAACAATTTGGATTTATTGTACAAGCTAAACCCATTGCTGAGAAAACTATTCTGAGGCCACTTCAGTATTCCAAGGTAAGGAATTTTGCTGGCTCTTGTGTAGACAATGTTTGGGAACAATACTAATGGGATCCCGTGAAATGGGAGTAGAAAGAGTGGACCCAGAGTCATGCCCTCATGTCATTTCCCCTCATTTCTCAAAGAGGTCAGCGCCTGCTTCAAAATCTTCTTCACCCCAATACCTGCTCTGATACTAGTAAATTTCAACATATATGTTGATAGTCCTTAAATATTCTAATATACTAGTTCTTTAGTCTGTTCATTTTCTATGACCTATTCTGATATACTAACTCAGGATCACATAGGGATATTTGCACCCCTGAGATCATTCTTATCCTCCTGTTTTCTACTTTCATGATCAAGAACTTTGAAATTACTTATCTAATCATATTTTCCTATCATTCTACCTTTCCATATTCTTTATTCCTCTTAAACTTAGTCATCATTCTCATTGCTAGGTACTCCTTAGTACTTTCCCAGACGAGCAACTCTGCTCTGAATTCTTTTCTTCAAAATTCAGTTCAAGTATCACCTTCTATACATAGCCTTTCCTTATCTTTTATCTATTGGTGCTCTTACAATTTAACTTTTAAAAAAATGTTTTTGTATATATATGTATTTATTTATGTTGTCTTCTCTGGTTGAAGATAAATTTCTTGACGGAATGAACAATTGTTTTACTGTTTTTGTTTTACTACCAGGCTAGTGCCTGGCATGTAGGGTATTTAATAAATTCTTTTATCAGTTGATCAGATTATGGTCCAAGTTGTGTTAATCCAGGCTTCTTGGGTATGTATCTCACTCATTTATTTTGGGATTTGGAACCTAGCTTTTGATGTAACCTCATGAAGTTCTTCACGGGGGCCATAATTATATAGTGTCTTTTCTCCCCACAAGACTTCAGGAACTCCTCACCTCAATATTTTGATTTTTGAGTGAAGACCCATTATTTCATCAGTATAAGGACCTCCTCATGTGTCAACCTTCTTCCTCTATGGATGCAGATCAGCAAACACATCTTTAACATTTAAGCCTCAGAGAGATACCTTGGGTGGTTGAGAAGTTAATTGATTTGCCCTTGATCATACAACTTGAGTGTAACAAAGTCAGCCCTTGATCTTAGTTAGATCTTCCTGACTTCAGAGCCACCCTTCCAAAAACTATTTGACCTCTACAGAGAAAGTGATTAATAAGTGTTTGTTGAATTGTTTTCTTGAATCTGTTGAACACCCACTGTGTATAGAACATTGTACTTGGTGAACAACATTGGTCAAATACAATTCATTTTCATCTCAGTGGCTTTCATTAGAGACCCATAGTTCCTCATTTTCAGGATTGATTGGCTCAGAACTGGCTCAAATGGAATAAAGCCATTTCCACCTTCTTCATCTTTAATAGTATGGCCAGTTCATCATGCCAGGCATGGGTGACAGGCAGCTTTCAGCTACAGTTGGTCCTTGGATTGTGAAGCCACACACTGGTTTCTCCCAGGGTTTTGAATTCCTCTCCTGTAACCCTTTAATTGTTTTAATTGTCATTGTTGAAAGGACTTTACTTGGATCCCTGTTAAAGCACAAGAAACATCCCAGATCAGCATGAAAGGTAGCTTTTATAATTCTGAATGTCGGGTATTTATTTTCTAGTGTTCTATGGCACAGGGATGGGTCTATTATTGGATTTTGTTCATTATTATAAAGCAAATTTTAAAGATTAGACATTATAACTGTAAGACATAATAACAGCTGCCAGAAATATTCCTATATCTTGCCCCCAAACGGCCAAATAGTGCTTTTTATGAAGAGAACATTTAACTACATGGGAAGGAGAGCAGAGGGGAAATTGGCCATGGGAAAGGAAACAGAACTCAACAGTAGCCCTCACACCAATGCCAATGTGATAATACAACACAGTCAACCTGAAGGCTTAGAGATCTTGGTTGAAAGGTGCCAGTTCAGGACAAAATGTTATTCTTATTATCATTAAAATAACCAGTAGGCAGTGAATTTTCACCTGCAGTCAGAACACACAGCACATCACAAATTGCCTCATATAGCTCAGCTGGGGAAAACACAAAGAGGTTGTTATTTTGTAAAGCAGCTTTTCAACGAAACTTAATTCAATTTTAAGTAAATGAATATAAAGAGAAGAAAGGGGGGAGAAAATCTGTTCTTGCTCTTTCAATCGCTTCTGTTCACTTCTGTCCTCCTCCTCCCACCACTCTTCCTTTTTTCCTTGCCCTACTTTGCCCTCTCCATCAACTCCTCTTCCCTCCTAGTAAGAGCTCTAGCTCTTCCAGGTCCTTGGGTAAACGGGCAAAGTTTCTAAAGTACCTGTAGCTTGTTCCATGACGCCTATCAGAGAGTTCCCATCAGGAACAATTAAGGCAAACACAAGGACACTTGGAAATCTTATTCATAATGGGTTAGATGCGAAAGTTTATTGAGTGTACACTGACATAATTAGTTCCTTTCTTCTGAACTAATATGATAGTCTCCTAAATGGTCTTCCTACCCTAGTTTCTCTTTTTTCCAGTCTATGCTTCATACAGACAACAAAATATTCTTCTTATGCCCTGATCTGACCATGCTTGCTCAAAAACATTCCATGGCTACCTATTTTCTATAGTGTTTATGTACATATGTATACATGTACACAAGTACATATATGTATGTAAGCAACATATCCTGTTTACTCTGGAATTTAATGCACTTCACAATCTCATCTCGCCCTACAGTTCTATGCTCTACTCCCCTTTACACATGCTTGTGTTGTCCAGCTAAACTTCACTATTTCCAGTTTCCCTATCTCATTCGGATAGACTTTCCTCTATTCCCTGAATTCATGTCTTCCTTATCTCTACTTCTTGAAATTCTCTTTCTTTAAGGTCCAACTCCAATGCTACCTGGATTCGTGAATACTCTTCTATCCCCACCCCCCAATCATCCCAATTTAAATTTTCAAAAAATTTAAAATATTGTCCTAGAGCACATTTACTGTATCACTCCTTTACACCTGTTATATTCAACATCCTAATTTGCTTAATTTTATCTAGGTCATAGGTCCCCCATTAGATTTAAGTTCACTGAAACCAAGAATCTTAGTCCACTGAATTGCTGTATTTATGCTTGTGCAAGGAGAATATATTCAGATTGGTTACTCATATTAGCATTATATCTTCTAAATAATTATAGAATTGTCCAATATAAGGTTAGGAATTTTGATTAATTATAGATATTAAATATTAGATGAGTTTGAGCTTTAACGCTTTCTTAATTGATGGCTGCTTTTAGGCCTACAATGTTTTGTGTGAATTCCATTATCCTCTAGAAAAGTTTGTTTACATATCAAAAGAGTTGTCCCTCTTTTGAGTAACATTTAAATTTAAATAATGTTTGTAAGTACTTAGGCTAAATTTAAAGTCGAACTTAAATTCATTTTTTGGACAACCAGCTATCATTAAGTTCGATAGGCTTTTCGCCTCTATTGTAAAATCATCTCACTGTTTTGCTACACAGACGAGTTCGTTCTATCAACTGTTCTACAATAGCTCACTTAATTTCGGGAAGAGGGGCTTTAATTCGTTTTGTCCGGTTTGACTGGCTAAATCATTATGCAAAAGGTAGAAGGTGAAGTCTTTGCTTTTTATTGCTTACAGGATGGAATCTTTCAACGTTCCCTCACGGTACTTTATTGTGCCTGGGTGTTTGTCTGTTCTATCACCTATACTAGGGCTTAATAAATGTTTTGTGGGTATAATAAATAGTTTAATATGATGTTTTTAGGACTAGATCTAGCTCAAAATGGTCAGGATTAGCTGAAATCTTTTAGGTGTAAGCTAAATGCTTTAATTAAGCTACATTTTGATTGTCCAAGTGCACTTTCCAGTACACTTACCATGTTACGACTTTTCTCCTCTTTTTGACGTATTCTAATTAGGTATTGAAGGTTACTTTATCGAGGAGGGTGACGGGCGGTGTGTACGCACCCTATTGCCTATTTCAACTAAGCTCTCTATTCTTAATTTACTACTAAATCCTCCTTTCGTGCCTTTATTTCAGTAGACAATCCGTTATGTTCTAGTGTAGAAAATGTAGCCCATTGCTTCCCCCTTCATATGCTACACCTTGACCTAACGTTTTTATGGTTTGATGATTTTGCTCACTTTGGGACCCTATTAGGGTGAGCTGACGATGGCGGTATATAGACTGTTGAGCGAGAAGGGGTGAGGTGTATCGGGGTTTATCGATTATAGAACAGGCTCCTCTAGGAGGGTCTAGGGCACCACCTAATGAAATAATCATAATAAGCTTATTTAAAAGTTCAACTTTTAAAGTTCAACTATTAAAAAGTTCAACTAAATAAACAAGAATAACAACAACAATAACTTAAGAGATACAGAAGATTTACAAAGTGGTTTACTTATAGCATTTCATTTGATTACCATAGTACTGTGAACTAGATACTATAAGCATATTATTCCCATTTCATAGACAAGGAAACAAATTTCATCATTAACAGATTGTCTGCACAACTCTGACTTCTCAATAAAATTTTGAAAAAAAACTGTCATCTTCTTTTTCTTTTTTCTTGATTAGACAGCTGTTATATTTTTATTTTGCTGCTATAAGGAGCAAGAATTGTCTGATTAATAGTGGGCAGTGTCCTCAAAGTTCATTTGTAAGTAGATGCTTAGGAAATGAGAATTCATTTTACTTGGAGGCTGAATTTTGCCTCTAGTTTATTTCTGCCTCCTAATGATCCACTTTTTAGACCCAGGAACTCAGTACCCTAATACTACTCTAAAGAAATGATTGCAACAGTTTAACTCAGCCTGCCCTTCCCATGAAAGTATTTCATACTCCAAAATTACATATTTCTCCCATCCAATCAAAACTCCCATTCCTTCAACTCATTCACTCATCTAAGCCAGGTGTTGGGAGAAAAGCCAGCTGATTAAAGTTGTTCCCAGAAACGTGTGGATGGCTGATAGCCTCAACTCCCCCAGAGGCCTTTGCTTTTTAAAAAGAAGGTACTTACTAATCCAAGTGAATCTCCATTTTGTGGAATTTCAGGGTTTAGGATAAAACAAAGTGAAAAAATTCAATTTGAATACATACTAATTTGAATCAACAAATATTTACTTGTCTACTGCTAGGTTAAAGGTAATATAACTAAAAGAAATAGATGAAGCCTTTGAGAAATAAGTTGCTGTACTAACCTGGCATAGGAGAAATATAGAATAGGAATTTAAGACTACAATTATTCAGATATATACTTCTCAATTCATAAATATTTAATGACTCCATCCTGCTTCTAAAATAAGACCTAGACTCCTTAGCCTGACATTTAAAACCTTCCACAATCAGATTACAAATGACTATTTCAGCTTTCATGTTTCTCCTTTTCACAGATCTTTTAGACAATATAGTCTACTAGCTCTTACTTGAATTCCCATCACCTTGCATTTACAAGGACCATCCCTCATCCCTACTTCCTCAAGTTAGCCTCTCAGGTTCAGTCTGCCTTTCTATACAGATGAACTCAGTTGCCACCCCCTCCATGAATTTTCTCTTGATCGCTCAAATGTTTAGTGCTTCTGACTTTCTCAAAGTCCTCTTTTATTTTCTTATTTGTATACCTAACAATGGAATGTAAGCTTCTTCAGGATAGGAACAGTTCTATTTTTTTCTCATTATTCTGAGGGCCTCATACAGTATCCTCCACATAGTAGATGATTAACAAATGTCAAAATCTCTGCTCCAAAATATCTTCTAGAGAGATCAAGTTGCTGTTTGATCTCAGAAAAATAATTTCATTTATCTTCATCAGTTGATTTTTTAAATTTGTAAAATGAGGGAGTTTGATGCATGAAATGACCATTAAGAATCACCATAATAATAAAATGTTATGATCTTTGATTAGTTATACTACCTTTTAACTATCAGGAGATAAGGGTGGACACCAGAGGAGAAAATGAGGCTGGTGACTTTGCACAGACTTCCCTCCCTTAAATCCAATTTGTTTGCAAGTTATGCCATCACCTTCCTGTCTTAGTTATCTTCAAGAATAAAAAGCAAACAATAGTAACAACATATCTTCATTATTCACTTACATATCTGCTCACTCCTATCTTGACTGCCATCACTCCAAACTGTAGAAGTACCCTACAATTCTGTCCTAAGTCTCCTTCTTGCTCTGTATAATTCATTCAACTATGATGAGTTCACTTATCATCTCTATGCAGATGATTCCCAGGTCAATATATTCATTCCAAATCTCTCTCCTGAACACGTCCCACTCAACAACTGTGTATTGAACATTTAAAGTTGAATATCCCACATAAACTCTCCATTCTTCCTTAATCTCTATAACCAATGAGCTGCCAAGTGTTAAAGGTTTCATATTTATAATATTTCTTGCATGTTTGTGCATGTATATGTGAGTTTTGAATATAAGTGATCCTTTGGTCAGGAGTTCTTAACCTTTGATCCATTAACTTTTAAAAAATATTTTGATAACGGTTCTTTAATAAAATTGTTGCCCCTTGTAATCTTATGAATTTGTATGTGATTTTGAATACATTATTCTGAATGGGGATCCCTAGGATTTACCAGACTGTCCAGGGGCTCATGACATGGAACTCCCTGCTTTAGGTCAATGTTTTGAAACTCTTGGACCACTTTGAGATTGTGTACTAAAGAAAAAGCTACCTCTCACAACAATCCACTAAATGAGTACAACCTTTAACTCTTAGAAGCAGCTTATATTTTAAGAGAACATTACTAGTGTAGAACCCCATGTGATAGATTATGCAATTCCCCCTCATTTTGCACCTGAGGAAGCAAAAACTCAGAGAAGTGAAATCATTTTGTCAAAGTCATTCACTAATTCTCTCAATGAATATTTATCTAAGTGTCTGTTGCATGCAAAGGAGAGCCTATGCAATTTTGTTGTGCAGTTTTCTGGAAAGATAGATGAATATTTGGAAACAGAAAAGGAATCAGAGGGGGAGGGGGAAAAAAGAAACACACAAAGAAAACCAAAATAAAAAAAAATTCAACATATTTTTAACAAAGGGATTTTTGAGAATCTTGGAAAATTTTGTGTTTGTTCACATAAGGTCTCACTGTTTTAAACATATTTTACTATAATTTTTCTTTCAAAATCCTGACGTGCAGAGTTAAACAGAGCTCTTTTGGTGTAAAACCCTGGGACATCAAAAAATAAAAAGAACATATTCTAACTAATACATACTCAATAAAAATCACAATATCACATAATTACATGAAGTCTACTGACCTATCTTACATCATCTTCAGAAATATGCATTTCTCTTTTTTTTTTTACGAAAATACTTCCCCATTTCAAGGCTTAACCTTTCACCTCATTCACTATTATTCAGATAACATGATAGAAAAGAGATTTAGCTGTAGCTTATGAAGTGCTGAGATCCCCAAAATATGCCAAACCTTTGGTCCAGCATGAACATGTATTAAATATACTTCAAAGTTTCAAAAATCCATGACATCATCAGCGAGGCTATTCACAGCTTTGTAGAATGTTCTTGGTGAGTTGTATCTAAAATAATTTCTCAACAAGACACCAAATTTCTGGTAATGAGCTTCTTCAGATTAGCTAAGTTTGTCCTGGGACAACAAATATCCAGTCACCACTAAATCTGTACTAGATTTTCCGGCTTGGTAAGAGGACCTGCCAAAGTTTACAATGGCATGCAAATTACTTGGGATAAAGTAAAATAATTAAATTTGTTGACTTATGTGATAATCATCACAATTTCTAAAACATCTTCAAAAAACCCTTATTGTGCAATAGGTCCTGTTTTTTATAATTCCAAAATAAATTTCCTTCCCAGTATACCAATGAATTTATGAGAGTTCATTATTCCCTCAAAGAAGAACAAAAGTTCCTCACTTACTAAAAATTTTTTAAATCCTTCAGACATTTTAGGGAGGTGGATTTTTAGTCTGAAGAGATACACAGTTTTTACAGACTAACCTACAGACAGACTTCTTCTGACAATGGTTTTGGAATATTCCTTTTTTAAAAAACTTTCTATTAAATAGTGTTTTCCTTTTTCCAACCACACATAAAGATAGTTTTCAATATCCATTTCCTACAAAATTTTGTGCCTCCCAGCTATCCATATTTTTCAAGATAGCAAGCAATCTAAAATAAGCCATACATATGCAATCATATAAACATATTTCCACTTTAGTCGTGTTTAAAAGAAGAAACAGAACAAAAAGGAAAAGCCACAAAAAGCAAAAAGAAAAAGGGAAAATAAAATGCTTTGATCTGCATTCAGACTCCATAGTTCTTTCTCTGGATGTGGATAGTGTTTTCCATCATGAGTCTTTTGAAATTGTCTTGGATCATTGTATTACTGAGAAGAGCTAAGTTAATCAAAGCTGATCACTGCACAATGTTGATGTTACTATGTTCAGGATACAATTTATGTTCATGTGTACAATGTTCATCTGGTTCTATCGACTCGCTTCATTCAGCATAAATACATGTAAATTTTTCCAGATTTTTCTGAAATCTGCCTACTCATCAGTTCTTATAGTACAATAGTATTCAATTACATTCATACACCACAACTTGTGTAGCCATTACACAATGGGAATCCCTCAATTTCCAATTCTTTGCCAGCACAAAAAGAACTGCTATAAATATTTTTGTAGGTCCTTTCCCTTTTTTATGATCCATTTGGGATACAAATCTAGTAATGATATTACTAGATCAGAGGATCTGCACAGTTTGACTACTTTGGGGGCACATTTCCAAATTGCTCTCCAGGAGGGTTGCATGAGTTAAATCCATCAACAATGCATTAGTGTCCCAATTTTCTCAGTCTTCTATAACACTTATCATTTTTCTTTTCTGTCATATTAACCAAGCTGATAAATGTGAGTTACCTCACAATTGTTTTAATTTGCATTTCTTGAAATATTCTTAAATGAAAAATGAGTTTCATTAGTAAAAATTATCTTTTCACCATTTCAGTACCCTAATTTTTTTTGTCTTGCCCAGGACAAGCATTCCCCCCAACCCGTACAAATGATTTTGTTTACTGATTGTCTTTCTGTCCTTTCAATTTCATGAGATTTACATCTTTCTTTAGAGGAACAACAGTAAAAGTCTTTGGCTGTTACATCTCTCTGAAGGTCTTTGTTTTCTGATAGCTAATCAAGTAGCTTTGCTACAATTAGTTTATCATTTCTTGGCTTCCCTGCCCACTATTTTCACCACTCTGTACTTTAAAGGTATTATTTCTATTACACTGGCTTGAATTATCCTTGACATGTTTGATTTTCTCACAGTAATGGTCATTACAATATTGATAATAGTCACTGAAGTGTGCTCTTTAGAAGCTATAAATTTTTTATGTGTTCTTGGCATGATATCCATAGCAAGTTACTTTATCTGGCCTCATTCTCCAAAAGCCTGTTCAGGTACATCTCTTTTTCAGATTTCCAGGGTCACCCTTGAAGGGTTGAGATGTCTCTTCTCTAATGCTATCAGCTAGAATGCATGTATAAACTCTATGTGAGAACCAATGTTACTTTAAGCAATTACCATCAATTATAATTTATGAAAGGATAGTTACTTCAAAAATATAGCAAGAACTGAAATACAAACATTTCCTCCCAACACCTTGGGGTCATACTGGTTAGCAGTTTGAACTTGGGTTCAAATTTGGCCTCATATACTTGCTAGCTGTGTGATCCTGGGTAAGTATTTAACTTTTTTTTGTCTCAGTTTTCTCATCTGTAAAATGTACAGTAGAAAGACATGGCAAACCATTTCAGTATCTTTACCAAGAAAACCTCATATGGGACATGACTGAAATAACATCAACATATCACTTTGGTCCCTGGGGAGAGTGGGCTCAGACTTAATCAAGTTTCAACATACCATAAGCTCCACCATTTTCCCTTCAAAATGCAACATTGCTGCCTCATGAATCCTTGTTTCAGCTGTCACTGGACTGAGTCCTAATGGTTTCTCTTGGCTCCTCAGAGCACTGAGGACGGACAGACTGCAAATTTGACTCCCAGCTCCCAGATATAAGGTAGTTTCCTTGGCTGACATTTCAAAACTCACAAGGTTATAGTCATTTCCTTCATGGAAAAGAAAGCATACATTAAAGCTGTTATTAAATTCCACTTGTCAGCCTTACATAAAACAGTCCTGATGTCTCTCTCTTACAAAATTATTACTTATTAATCATCATTATCTAGAAAGTAATCACAAAAAAAGGTCTAAGGTGGTAGTTGGCTAGTACATTTTAAGTGCACCCTAAATTCTAGCAGCACAACTAGCCAAAGTAGCTCCTATTTACCATATAAGTAGCAGATTGCAACCAATTATAAAATGTCTACATATGCTTCAAAGCCTCTCCCAAACACTTTCATCTTTCATCATCACAATAGGAAAGAGGTCCCCTAGCATCTTCCACATGAAATTTCATCTATGGCATTTTGTGCACGCTGGTAACTAAACTCAGAGACCACTTCCCACTATTATTTATCTATTCTTTTTAAAATCACAAGATTAAAATCCAACAAAAGAGAAAAACAAAATGTGTATATAGCTCAAATTCTAGTACACAACTGATAAAAAATTTAAGAAAGCTTCATCTACTCAGGGTCAGTTATTGTGAGTCCACCAAATTGGGGAAGAAGCATACATATACATGACCATTTGTGTCACAAAATGAAGTCAATTAAAATAATTACACACACACTCTGCCTTGCAGAATCCAGGTCATTTCCTTGCTATTAGACTTTAATAGAGTTTATTTGAAAAGATAAACAGATGTATAAAGATGCAAGAAGGTCTCACAGCCACCCTTATAAGAAAGACAGTTTTTAAAAAAAAAAACTTCTAAGAAAATTTATAATAGTATTTGTTAAGTAGTATCATAGAATTATATTATAGTATATATAGTATCATAGAACTACATATAAATACACATGTATAATATAGGTTATATATAGAATTATAGAACTTGTATTTAGTATTATAAAATATATCATGGCATATATAGTATTGTAGAACTGCATATAATTACATATGGATAATATATGTTGAACTATAGAACTTAAAGTATTTAAGTAGATTATGGAATTATACTATGTTGCAAAGTAGTATTATAGAATTACATATAATCATATATGAAGAATTCCATTATATAGAGAATTATAGGACTTATAGTAATATTTGTTGTTTCAAGTCAGTGATGTTTCTAACAGCATCATAAGGAACTTTGAATGTGAAGAAAATAAAGCATGTGTGGAAAAAGCTGAGAACCCATTCATTAACTATTATGTCACACACAGTGGGTTAGTCAATTTATGTTTATTAAGTTTCTTCAGTGTGTCAGATATTATGCTACGAACTGGAAATATAAAGAAAATAAAAAAGCAGATGTTGACTCAAGGAACTCCTAGTCAGTTTAAGTGAAACAATGTCAGTCAGTTAGACTGACAGCAGAGAGATAGGATGACCTTCTTATATTCTCAGCATACAAGGATATTTAGGAAAGTACATTCTCATGAATATTAATAAAAGACACACACTGTTACATGGGGAAAAAAAACCTGTTCTACATCTGAAGAATAAAATCTTATCCAAGACAGCATATAATTGTTTACTTAAACCTATTACATCTCATATATCATTTTAGCATACTGAAATGAGTACAAGATTTGGAGTCAGAGAACCTAAATTTGAATTCTGATTGTTATTGGTTCCATTTTGAAGCACTATGTCTCTGAGTCTTGTTTTCTTTATCTGTCAAATGGGCATAACCATCTAAATTATCTACTTTGTAGGGCTGATATAAAAGTAATATATAAGGTAGAGAGTTATTATTAAGAGAGACAGGATGGAGTAGAAAGAGCATATGTGTTCTGGGTTCTAGTTCACGTTCCAATGGTTACTTATGTGGCCTCAAGGATAGTAATTTCATATTTCTGAACTTGTCTTCTGATCTCTAAATGTGAATAACAATACTTATACTATCTATCTCAGAAGGTTTCTGTACTATTTAAATGCTATTATTATCATCATCATCTCATTCTCCTATTTTTGATTGAATTAAAATAGAAACAGTCCTGGGACAAGTTACTATGTTATTATTATTTTATATTTAATGGTTTACAAAATATCACTCAGGTGGATACACATGGCTAGTTATTTTTGTTTCTGTTTTTGTAATTGAATCTAAGTATTCAGATGAAAGCTCACTAAAAGCATCTTTGGGTCAACTCCAGTAACAGACAGCATAATGGGGATGATATGTACTCCATTCTATTTATTCATGATTTTGATTGCTTTCACTAGGTCTCTATAGTTTGAAAGTTTTTCATTCCAGTTAGTACAGAAATTGTTGAGTTTAGGAAATGGCAACATTTATTAAAAATGTCTTTAAATCTTTATTGATCAATATTTTTTTTTCTGGCAGTTGTGGGCAACAGTTCTGTAAGTGATGACACTGATTCAAGTAGTTTCTTTGTTGAATTTTCAAGAATATTTTTGGGATCTCTAGGGATGAAAAGGAGAAGAGAATAAGTATTTACTAAATTTCTACTATGTTCTAGGCAGTATGCTAAGTACAGAGCTTAGTGGTAATATTTCTCAAATTATAAGTCAATGATGTTTATCTCTGAGTGTGTCATAAGTAACAAATAGCTCATTTGGTCCTCACAGTGACTTTGGGTGATAAATGCTATTATTATCCTCATTTTTCAGTTGAGAAAACTGAGGCTAACAGAGATTAAATGATTTGCTCTGATCACATTCCTAGTTAATGCCTTGGTCCAGATTTACTCAACTCTTCCTGTCTCTAGATCCAATATTCTATCTACTGCCTCACCTAGTTGGTCTGTACTTGTGGTATGAAGTTTGGTCTTCTTTTGGTTTATGAAGGACAATAGGCTGCTGGTGCATATTTCTGGTGTGCTAATTTTTGTGACCTGCAGTATTATTTTGTATGTCTTGTACAATCTCTTTACAATCTGTACTAATCAAGTATAATTTCTAGTGACAATAAAATAATCCTGAATCACTATTACAAACTATTTCTATAATCAAACTTATAGGATGCAGCTGGGGAGAGTGGGCTCAGACTTAATCAAGTTTCAACATAACATAAGCTCCACCATTTTCCCTTCAAAATGCAACATTGCTGCCTCATGAATCCTTGTTGCAGCTATCACTAGACTGAGTGACACAGTGGCAAATAAGTGGCATAGTAAATAACGCATCATTTGGAATCAGGAAGATCTGGATTCAAAAACAGTCTTGGACGCTTAGAAATTGTGTGATCCTGGGCAAGTCACTTAATCCTGTTAGCCGCAATTTCCTCGTCTGTAAAATGAGCTGGAGATGGAAATGGCAAATCACTCCAATATCTTTGCCAAGAAAACCCCAAATAGGATCATGAAGAGCTGGATAACAAGGACAAAAATAATGTTAACAGTAATAAACTGTTTGAAATTTCTTTGTTGGCATATTTTGGTTAAATTTAAGTTAATGTAGTCCATGGTCTTTTGAATTCACTCTTGTATTACAAGCTTATCAAAAGAGGAACCATTTTCAGTTACATTTAAGAAATCCTAAAGAAGTAGTAGAGGATAAAGAGCTGATCTTAATGCCAGAGAAACCAACATTCAAATCCTGCTTCAAACATATACTGATTGATCTTGGACAAGCTGCTTAACTTCTCAGATATCTATATAGATCTTTAGCAATATAAGTTGCACTGGAAGAGGAAAATTTTCCACCTATGCCAAGGAATTCCCTATGCCAAAGAAATCAAAAGTCCAATCCTAATCCTTTCAATTGACAAATCCTAAATGTAATATATTCCTACCACCAAGTTATATTTGTTTGTTCTAAAAGTATTTCTACAAGTTTTTACCTTACTTAAAATGAAGGTTAAAAGTGATAGCAAGTATTACAAAATGTACCTTCTCCTCCATCCCAGTTCTAGCCTCCTCTCAAGTTGGAGTCCAAATTCTTTAGAACTCTGAGCCTTAGCATGGGAACAGTAGAGAACTAACCTAGAAATTCAGTGTCTTAAGAGGGCACAAAGAACTAACTTATGACAGGCTGTCTACATAGGAATTAAAAATGGATGTAGAAGCTTTTGATGATCCTCATGTTCCCAGTTTTGTGTCTGAAAAGGACAAGAGAACTTACATTCTAGAGTTTTTGCCTCCTGTGTCTGTCTATCTTTCATTATGTTCTGAGAATATCTCTCAATCCACAACAATCATCATCTTGGGAATGATAGGTTCTGTGTTTATTAATAGCATACATATTTTTATTAGGATACTTTCTAAATCTATTGTCATCCATTTTACTATTCCAAAAGTGTTTCTTATGACCAATATTGTATAAGTATTAATTGCTATAAATGTATTTTTCCCATCAAGCTTTGAGATAGCATGCTGATAAATCTCTTGAACTACATAGCTGCAACTTACTTCTTGAAAGTTTTATGTTTTATATATCTTGATGGAAAAGATTATCTTGTAATCTATAACTCACTTTTTCACTTGAGATTCTGATGGGAGGGTTGGGGAAAGGGAATAAGTATATATATATATATATATATATATATATACTTATATATATGTATATATATATACAGTATGGTATATATATAACATACTGTGTGCCAGGCATTGCGCAAAGAACTTCATAAATATTGTCTCATTTGAAAATTCATCTATAAAATGATAAGACAGGACTAGATGTCTATGTGGGTGTCTTCATACTCAGAAACTTTTTTTTTCATAGCTTTTTATTTACAAGTTATATGTATGGGTATTTTACAGCATTGACATTTGCCAAACCTTTTGTTCCAATTTTTCCCTTCCTTCCCCCCAACCCCTCCCCTAGATGGCAGGATGACCAGTAGATGTTAAATATATTAAAGTATGAATTAGATACACAATAAGTATACATGACCAAACCATTATTTTGCTGTACAGAAAGAATTGGACTCTGAAATATTGTATAATTAGCCTGTGAAGAAAATCCAAAATTCAGGCAGGCAGAATATAGGGATTAGGAATTCAATGTAATGGTTCTTAGTCATCTCCCAGAGTTCTTTTGTTGGGCGTAGCTGGTTCAGTTCATTACTGCTCCATTGGAACTGATTTGGTTCATCTCATTGCTGAAGATGGCCAGGTCCATCAGAATTGATCATCATATAGTATTGTTGTTGAAGTATGTAAGGATCTCCTGGCCCTGCTCATTTCACTCAGCATCAGTTCATGTAAATCTCTCCAGGCCTTTCTGAAATCATCCTGTTGGTCATTTCTTACTGAACAATAATATTCCATAATATTCATATACCACAATTTATTCAGCCATTCTCCAATTGATGGGCATCTATTCAGTTTCCAGTTTCTGGTCACTACAAAGAGGGCTACCACAAACATTCGTGCACATACAGATTCTTTTCCCTTCTTTATGATCTCTTTGGGATATAATCCCAGTAGTAACACTGCTGGATCAAAGGGTATGCACAGTTTGATAACTTTTTGAGCATAGTTCCAAATTGCTCTCCAGAATGGTTGGATGTATTCACAGTTCCACCAACAATGTATTAGTATCCCTGTTTTCCCACATCCCTTCCAACATTCTGCATTATCTTTCCCTATCATTCTAGCCAGTCTGACAGGTATGTAGTGGTATCTCAGAGTTGTCTTAATTTGCATTTCTCTGATTGATAATGACTTGGAGCATCTTTTTATATGGCTAGAAATAGTTTCAATTTCTTCGTCAGAAACTTTTTAAAGGTAAGTAAAGCAATCTTTGGGTTTTAGCTTATTTGAGTATTCCCTTTGCTTTGCTGTGGTACTTTTTTCTTTCACTTTTGCTTATTACTCTGGCTTGTCATTGTCACAGAGAAGAGAGAATTTTAAATGGACAAGTCAATTATGAGGTTTACAACATTCCTGAAGAACCCTCTCAATTAAAAAAAAAATTCTACAGCAGCATTAATAATGGTAGGATTCTAACTTGTTTTTAGAAAACACTTATTTATGTCCTTGATTTTCTTAAAAATAGTAATAAAAAATTAACTTTTCCACTTCTAAGTGATTTAACACATAAGCTTAACGTCAGTAAACAGAACCGCAAGAACCATAGACTTTTCATATATGGTTCATCATTAGCAACCAGAGCCAGCCAAGTCATAAGGTCTGTGCAACATCTTGTAATTCACCTAAGAACTCAATAGGATGTGCATTCAAAACAGATGGATCTCAGCCTCAGGTACAAAGTAAATCAGGGACATGATAAAAACAGCCCCATGGCCTTTGCCTCAGCCAAGAGGGGTCTGTGTCTAGAAAGCCATTCACTATTTAGTGTGAACCCTTGGATTAATTCCATTTGAAAAATCTCTGCACCTGTAAAAATCCAAATAGTCAAGGCAAAAAAACCCACAGTGGATTTTTTTATGGAAAAAAAAAGAGAATGTCTTCTTTTGGAAACAGTGAATTTGTTGGCAATTTACTAATAATATAGCTTATTGGATCTTACCAGAAACTTAGTACAAACTCTGTCCTTAGCCAGAATCACTCAGCTTTTACTAGGGACTTTTTCTTTCATTCTGTGACTTGCCCAGTTAATGTATCAAACTAAATTAAGACCCCAGGAGTATTTTTTTTTTCTCTTCACCGCTATTTGTACTTATGTTGCTATGGGGATGTTTCTATTCAAATTAATCACCAAATCCAGCTTCATTCTATAATTACAGATCCCTCAAAAGATGAAAAGTCTACTTAGTAATGGAAGCCCTCCTAATTCAATCCAATAAATAGGTACTGTGATAAGTGCTGAGGATATAATTAACAAAAAGATAGTCCCTGAGCTCAAGGAGTTTATAATCTAAAAGGAGGAGTCAACACACAAAAGGAGGTAGTAAAGTTGGGGGATGGGGATAATGGGACACAGAAGGCACCTAGGCACTGGGGCATCTTGTTCCATGGAGTTGAAATCAGGCAGGGCAGCAATGGCAAAGTGGTTTTTCACTAGATCTACTGGCACCTAAATCTCCTTGTCTCCAGTTTAATGAGCTACTTTCCCCCTAGATCCACAGCAATACAGTTGAAACCCCTTGTTATGACATTTAGCAACATGAATGTTCAAAAGATTAAAACATGTGGTGGTAACCAGTATAAAAACTTAAGTCAGACTTGGTGGTGGTCTAATTTAAATATATTTCTTTTTTCATGTTCCTCTAAGAGCAATCTGTATCTCTTTCCATGCTTTTCCTTTCCTCTGTGATATAAGTGGAATGCTCCATTCAACTATAGATTCATGCAGACTACTTAATTCAGTGTAGGGTGTGTAGGGTGATAAGTTACCACATTTGAATCAAGCAACCATTTCAGCTCTGCTGGGAACATCTCAGATAATCTAAATTTAATTTGTATCAAGCTAGCAGATCAGATAAGGAACATGCATTTTAAAAGTGAGATACTTTAAAATGTTCTAAATCAATAATAATTAGAGAAATGCAAATTAAAGCAGCTTTGAGGTTTTGTGTCACAGCTATCAGACTGGAGAAGATTGGCAAAGGGGAAAATGGCAAATGTTGAAGAGTATTTAGGCAAACATGTGCATTGCGGTTGGAGTTGTAAATTTGTCCAGCCATTCTGAAAAGCAATAATTAGATGTGGTTAAAAAAAATAATAGGGTGAATTTCTCTGCTAAGCAATGGTGTACAACTGTCTGTAGACTATTCTGGGAAGAGAAAACTTCATCACTATCAGTAGAATATCTTTGAAGTCAAGAAATATCATTGTTTTGTGTTTGGTGATACAATTCTTGGCACTGGCTTAATACATTACCCCTTCTGTATCATATTGACACAAGGATTTTCACAGACTATAAGCCCAAAGACAGTTGGAAAGCCAATAAAGGTTTTATTTTTGTACATGCTTGGTTTTTCAGGAAAATTGTCCATGACCCCAATACTTAGAATGTAAAAGTCTTTCCACATATTTTCAACCTTTTTGAGTCTGATAATTCCTCAATCTACTCAGCTCCAGTGCCTTTGATTTCCTCTCCACTTTTAGCCATCTTTTAGTATAACACTTTAAACTTCATCATCCTTCAGAGTGATTAAATAACTTCTAAGTTTTTGACCCCAGAGCTCCCTTTCCCTAATAACAATCTCCTTTTCTCCCTTCCATTTTTCTCATTTTTTTCACTCCTACTTTCTACCCATATTCTGACTACAATTTATTTTTTTATTTGAATCCTTCATAGTCTCCTAGTTAGGTCACTGTTCCTCTGGTTTCACTTTTCTTTTGGTCCTGCATGAACCCTATAATCAGTGATGCTCTAGCAGCCATTATTTCTTTATTTTTCAAAGAGCCCTTGCATTCCCTATTATGTGGAACTCATCTCATTGGCTATGCTACACATTCATGCTATCTAATCTCAGCTGAATATTCCATGCTTTCTACATTGTAATATGTGAGATGGAGGAAGATATTGGATGAGGGATTATACTAAGATTATAAACCTAGGAAACTGGGAAAATAATGGTGCCTTCAACAGAAAAAGGGATATTTAGTAGAAAAGAAAGTTTCAGTTAGACATGTTGAATTTGAAATGTCTCCCAGACATCTAGTTTAAAATGACTAATGGACACTGATGTGAGATTAAAAGTCAGGAGACAGAATAGGACAGGATATAGACCTGGGAGTCATTTGCATAGATCCAATAGTTAAACCCATGGGTACTGCTGAGGTTACCAAGAAAAAAGTAGGATAGAAAAAGAACAGAAGAGAAATTTAAGGAATATTCACAGTTAGTAAGATATAAGATGATGTAGATAGTAAATCAGCAAAGGACACTGAGGAGTTCTGAGATGGGTAGAAGATGAACCAGGAGAGAAGAATTGATGACATGAAAACTCAGAGAAGAGGGTATCCAGAAAAGAGTGGTTAATGAATAGGGTTACATATAACAAATAGGTCTAAAAGCATTGAGACTGTGGAAAAAACCAAACCATAATACTTGGAAATTAAGACACCACTGGCCGGTTTTTGAGAGAGCAGTTTCAATAAGCCTATCAGGCTGGAAGCTGGATTGCAAAAGCTTGAGGCCTGAGTGAAAAGAGGCGAAATAGAGTTCATTACACTGCTTGTCACGAGGGCCAAACCCTCATTGTCATCTTATGTTTTGCTGACTCTCTTACACCACTCATGAAATCATTCACTAAGACTAGGAAATTCTATCATTATTATATAAATGCCACCCATCTCCTCTTCATTCTTAATGTCATCACCCTACTTGAAATCCTCATTATTTCTTTGCTATACTGTTCTAGATGTCTTCTAACTGGTCTTTCTTTCCTTTATTTATTCTCACTTCCATTCTACCTTTTCATTATTGACAACAATAATCTTGCCAAAGCAAACCTGCAACATTATCTCCCTACTCAAAAATTTTCACTGGTTTCTTAATGTCAATGAAATAATGTCCTTATCTCCCTTACTAAATCTCAAGTGTTGTGAAACCAGATAATTTTGGGTTTTTTGGCTGAAGCAATTGGGGTTAAGTGACTTGCCCAAGGTCACACAGCTAGGAAGTATTAAGTGTCTGAGGTCAAATTTGAACTCAGGTTCTCTTGACTTCAGGGGTGGTGCTCTATCGACTGTACCACCTAGCTGCCTGGGATAAATTATCTTAATACTATCCCTCATTGTATTTATCACATAATAATTGTAAGATCTTATATTTCTAAAGCAGTTTAAAATTTACAAAACACTTTCTTCATGACTGATCTAAGAGATAAGTAGTGGAAATCTCATTCCACTCATTCCACTCATTCCATTACAGTGGAAATGTCATTACCCCCATTTTATAGATGAGGAAAAGAGAAGTCCACATGATTAAATGACTTGACAAGAATTAAATACCAAATAAGTTATTAAAGAGAGAACTAAAATCTCACTCCTTTCTCCAAGGCCAGAGCTCGTTCCACTATATCACAGTTTCCTTAAGTGATCAATAAACATTTATTGGATAAATGAATAAAAATGAATAAATTGTTTCATTTGATTCTCATAACAATACTTAATGAACATAAAATGATATTTCATAGGTGAAGAAACTAAGTGACCTTCTAAAAATCAAATTGTTTCTAAATGGTGGAATCAGGACTGGAACCCATGTCAGCTGACTTCTACCCTACTGTGATTTTCACCACCCCCACCTATTAATAGGGTAATCCCTACATATTTGGTTGTTTCTAATTAGTGCTCAAGCCAACTTCTATTGTTCCATTTGGAAAGCATATTAGTATTGGTTCAAAAAAAAAATCTAAAAAAAATTTCCTTACTGAGTGGATGCCCATCAGTTGGAGAATGGCTGAATAAATTGTGGTATATGAATATTATGCAATATTATTGTTCGGTAAGAAATGACCAACAGGATGATTTCAGAAAGGCCTGGAGAGACTTACACGAACTGATGCTGAGTGAAATGAGCAGGACCAGGAGATCATTATATACTTCAACAACAGTACTATATGATGACCAGTTCTGATGGACCTGGCCATCCTCAGCAATGAGATCAACCAAATCATTTCCAATGGAGCAGTAATGAACTGAACCAGCTACGCCCAGAGAAAGAACTCTGGGAGATGACTAAAAACCATTACATTGAATTCCCAATCCCTATATTTATGCCCACCTGCATTTTTGATTTCCTTCACAAGCTAATTGTACAATATTTCAGAGTCTGATTCTTTTTGTACAGCAAAATAACGGTTTGGTCATGTATACTTATTGTGTATCTAATTTATATTTTAATATATTTAACATCTACTGGTCATCCTGCCATCTGGGGGAGGGGGCAGGGGGTAAGAGGTGAAAAATTGGAACAAGAGGTTTGGCAATTGTTAATGCTGTAAAGTCACCCATACATATAACCTGTAAATGAAAGGCTATTAAATTAAAAAAAATTTTTTAAAATTTCCTTAATACCAAATAATTTTCAAGTGAGACACAGATCTCCAGCTTTCATGACAACATGGATCACTGTTTTCTTCTCTCTTAGGCATTTGTTATGAATTATCAGAGTATAAATTTAGTACAAATAATCTAATGCAAATAAACATATTTAGTACAAATAATTTAATATTCTTAAATGCATGTTGTTTGCCAGCAAACTACTTGTTGGAAAAGAGCCAAGAAAATAAGAACACCTGAAAGTAGTGATATATAGTTGTGTGTATAGTCTAAGGAACCTACATATAATTAGAAATTTTCATATCTGCTCTTTAACTGGATCTTCTTAAATTAAAAATAAATTCAAAAATACTATAACATATTTAGATTTTTATGTAATTTAAATGTAGTCCATTATGGCTACTCTTAAAAAAAAAAAAACACCTCTTCCTCAAATGGTATTAAAGTGGTCCAAATCAATACATATCTATTATGTGCAACGGCAGTTAGATAATGCAGTGGATAGAGTACCAGGTCTAGAGTCAGAAAGATTCATGTTCCTGAGTTCAAATCTAGCTTCAGACACTTACTGGCACTCTCTTGGCAAGTCACTTAATCCTGCTTGCTTCAGTTTCCTCACTTGTGAAATGAGCTAGAAAAGAGAATGGCAAACCATAGCAGAGTTTCTGCCAGGAAAACCAAAAACAGGGTCAGAAAGAGTTAGACATGACTGAAAATAACTGAAAAACAATTACATGCAAATTATAAAGTCTTGATTAGCCATTGACCCAAGAGGTAAGAACTAGGACCCAAACTGGGTAGAAGTTGCAAGAACATAAATAAGACCAATAAAACCCAATAATTTGATCTTTCCAAAAACAGAACAAGCTACTAATTTGAGGGGCACTGAGTTTCCTGTCACTGAAGGTATTTAAATATAAACAGCATCACTTCCTGATGGGACAATGTAAAACAGATAGCCTTGCAGATATTTTTCAAATCTTAATTGATGCTCAGAGTGGTGGAGGGAAAACCACCTATTAAGCATTTGCCGATTTTCTTAAGAAGCATAAACACTCATCTAAAATTTGAAAAGCATGTTTCCTAGAAAGGTGATGAAGAATAACTAGATGGAGCTAGAAGGTGATAATTATGACCAAGTATGCCCCTTTTTGTACACAGATTGGAATTTTTCCAGAGAACAATCATTCAGAGGGTTCTGGGTAATTTTCTAGAGGAAGGAGAAACAGACTTGTCTATTGGTTTGATAAGTGCAAAAACAGCCATTTGGAGAAGGTATAGTGTTTCACTTATTTTTTTTTAACCATAATTTTTCACAGACTTAAGGTTAAAAGCAATTGGTTGCATAGGTCTATGTTACAGTGATGTGTCTTCTGCTATGAATAATGCAACTGTATCCCAGTTCTGGGATTGTGTCCAGTTTCAAAGGTCTAAAGCCTCTGTTGAAAGCAATGAAGGCCAAATGTTCCAAATCTTTATATGTGCAACTGCATATCAATTGTCTCACTGCAATGGAAATCTTTGATTGTGAATGTCTGAAAAGAGGAGTTTCATTACTCCAGGTTTTCAGCCCTTAATTCTATAGTTTCTAAGTCTACTTGTTCCTAGTCTTCAATAGACCTAGATTAGCCCCTGAAAAAGGTAAACTCATTTCCTATTTTCAGGCCTTCACAGAGGCAGGTATAGTAGGAGATGGTGCATGTGGAGAATACATGGTTGAGAGAATTCTTTTGTTTTCTTCTTTTATTGTCAGTTTGAGAGTATTGGAATAAAAAGGAAACATGAAAATATCCTCTGTCTTCATGTCTGTATTTCATTAGGAAAATTTGAAATGTTCTTGGTCCAAAAAGTAAGCCTTCCTAAGAAAAGAGGAATTGTTTTGCAAGCATGGCTATGTTGGGTGAATTTTTCCTTTCAGAAAGATGTTGGGGTTTTTTTTTTCCATCAAAAGTGTAATAGTCAGACTTTCTTAGAAGGCATAATAAACTATTTCTTGTCCTGCCTTCAAAAGTTTTGATTCTGATTTTTAAAAAGAGGGCAACTAGATTAAATCTATATAATAAAACCTGAAAAAATTCATTCAGCTTTAGCTTTTACCATTCACATATGGATCATGAAAAAGCTTATCTACCACTATTCTTTCTTTGAAAAGCTATGAGAGTAACTGGTAATATAGAGATGGTAAATGTTAGGATTGTATCCTTATAACAGATTTCAGCTGGCAGATCCCTGCCTTATTCAAAGGACTTGTGCTGGGTTGCTTTCCACTACTCTGTTCAAGAAGAGATTTTCCAAACTACTTTGCCTCAGTAAATAAGGTGGTGAAATCAAGGAACTGTGCAGGTTAAGTGTTCTGATTACCCAATAATAAATGCATGTGTAGATTAAGCCAGAAGTGTTGAGAAATCAGGACCAATTAGTTTGGCTTTAAATTATTGAAATGTGAAATGTTCTATAAACAGAACATTTTGTATATGCATTTGCTGGCAAATTATCTTTGATGATTCAAGCTGGGCACTAAAATGAAGTGTGAGTTGTCTCACCTCTTGCATGAGCTAGCTGCCTGGGTAGTTAGCTCAGCTGGTTAGAGCATGAAAAAGGCAGGATCTGATTTTGTTCCTCTTGCTACCCTTTCATGGAAAAATGCACCACAGACAAAATCTCTTATCCTTTTATCCTAGCTAATGATCTCACAATTTTCTTTGTAGCCCCCATAACTTGGAATATAGTGTCTTAAAGATAGGAGATGCAGAATTCAACAGGCATTTCTTATTGTAATGGGCTGAAGCTTGAGTTGATGCACTGAGGTCCCAAGCACGTGAGGCTAAATAGTAACTGGACTATATTAATATACATGTTTGGATAAAGATAGGTCCCCGCCCACTCTCCATGCAAGTCCTGATGTGTTTGTATAGGAAATGACGATTTTGGTGGGTGGAGGCAGAGAGACAGGAAGAGAGACTGGGAGAGACTGGCCTGAGTTCTATGCTTGTAGCTGCTGGTCCTGTGGCTGCTGGTCTAACTAGCTTCTTGACTCAGCTGCACACATTGCTATCGCCCATTCTCTTCCACCTCCGATCTTTCTTCACTGAGAATAAAGACTGACGATTTTCCCCTAACCTGAATTCCTGACTCCGGCTGATTTTAAAATATGCGGTCTTCACATCTTATGAATGAATGAACATTACTAAATTCAGGTACATGCATATACATACATTAATCACATATTTATCTACAGCTACTGATATACATAGATATACAAGGTGTTTTAAAAATTCAATTTTAAGCTATTAAAATTTAAATATGCACTAAGACTTTTGAGACATCTTGTATATATATGTATATGTATGTATGTATGTGTGTATGTGTATGTGTGTACACATACACAAACACATGTCTATTTCCTGGCATATTCCAAATTTCCCCTTCTCTGTTACTTGACTTATACTGTCATATTTCAAATGCAGGGATACATGCACTGATTCTCTATGAAAATGTATTCTCTGTAATTCTCTATGAAAGTGAGCTTTCTGGATATGATCAAAGATTATTTATGCATGAGTCATAAAATCTTAAAATTTTAAGGAATTTCAGAGTCCATCTAGTCCAACCTGCCCCTGAACAAGAATCCACTCATTTGACACACTCACCAAAGGGTCATCCTCCTTTTGAGGCAGCTAGGTGGATAGAATGTTGGACCTGGAATGAGGAAGACACATGTTCAAATGCAGCCTCAGACACTTATTAGCTGTATAATCCTGAATTATTTTACCTTTGCTTCCTTGATTGTAAAATGTGAATAATAAATTTCCACTTTGTAGGATTGTTGTGAGGATTAAATGAAATGATATTTGAAAAAAGCATTGATCATAGGGCTGAATGCATAGTAGATATATATATTACCTTTCTCTTGTCTTCTCCCCTTCATCTGAAGATCTCTAGTGAACAGGAACCTAATATCTCCCAAGTGGACAGATCTATATAGTGATAAAGTTCTGCCCTGTGAGACTAAAATCAACAAGTATAATTCCTCTTTAACTTGACAACTCTTCATATATTTGGAGACAATATATCCTCCTAAACATTCTCTCTTGTCTGCCAAATATTCCTAGTTCCTTTAGCTAATTCTCTTATGATTACCTTCATTTTTTCCTCCAATTTATCAATGTCTTTCCTCAAATAAGGAAAACAATACGCCAAAAGACATTTGTATTTTATCTAAGAAGCAAGGAGGAACCAATGAAGATTCTTGAGCAAGGGAGTACTATGGACTTGCCTAAGCTTCAGGAATATCCATTTAGCAACTGTATGGATGATGGATTAGAGAGAAGAGAAATCTATTAGGAAGCTATACTCCATTTTGGGGGGAAAATCCAGATTTATTTGTTGTAAACAAATGACTGCCAAGTTATGTGTCTCCCAAGTTTTATGGGTGAAGTTGATCTCCTAGCCATGTAAAATATTTTATATTAAACCCTATTAAATTCAATTTTATAAGAACTGGCCTAACATTCTGGCCTATCAAGATCTTTTGGGATCCTGGATCTATCACTGAATTTTTTAGCTATTTCTCCTAATTTTATCATCTAAAAGTGTGATGTGCATAATATCTATTGACTTTATCTGAGCCATTAGTAAAAATATGAAGCAGACACATTCAATACAAGCACAGATTCCTTAGACCTACCACTAAAGAGCTCCTCCCAAGTCCACATTGACCAGTCATGATTATACTTTAGGTGCAGTCATTCAGCAAATCTGGAATCCTCTAGACTAGACCACGAATTAACCCATATCTCTTCATCTTATCTGCAAGAAAAGCCTGTGTTTTGTTTTGTTTTGTTTTGGTTTTTTTTACTAAATATTTTACTAAAATATAGGCAAATGATATCTACAGCAATTTTCTTGTCACACATTTTAATAAGCCTGCTAAGGAAAGGGAACACAGATTTATTAAGTACCTACTATGTGCAAGACAGTCTGCTAAGTACTTTATAATTGTCTCATTTGATCTTTACAACCTTGGATATAGGTGCTATTATTATGCCTCCCCCCTTAGAGTTGAGTAAAATAAGGAAGAGAGATTTAATGACTTGCTCAGGATCACACAGCTAGGATGTTGGATTCAATTCAGGTCTTCCTCACACCAGACCTATATATTTATTCACTGATTCATCTCACTGTCAAAAAAGAAAATTATCTTAGTCTAGTATAATCTATTTGTGATGAAACCATGCTTAATTTTTGTGATCACTGTATCATTTTCTAGATTCTCTCGTACTAACCTTTTAATAATACATTCTAGAATAATTCCAACAATTGATGACAAACTTAATGCCCTATAGTTGACAACTTCCACTTCTTTCCCTTTTCTGAAAATTGGAACACTTGCCTTTCTCCATTTCTTGATCTTTCCTAACTCATACATAGTGGTTCAGCAATTCCATTCATCATTTCTTTTAGGACCCTAGGAAATAGTTCATTAAGGCCTGTTGAATTCATCAAGGGTATCTTCCATAAATTTGTGGTCTCTCCAGTTATCCTTGGGTCACCCACAACAATCTCTGCAGAGCTAGTGGTGTTCTGAGATGTGTAACTACAGAGCATTACCAGATGCACAATTGTATTTTTTATAAAAAGGGGTAGAATGAGAAACCAGGGGAATATCAGTGTTTTTTAAAAAGGGTTTTACTGGAGTAACCAAGTCATTATTAATCAGAGAAATGCAAATTAAGACAACTCTAAGATACCACTACACACCTGTCAGATTGGCTAAGATGACAGGAAAAAATAATGATGATTGTTGGAGGGGATGTGGGAAAACTGGGACATTGATTCATTGTTGGTGGAGTTGTGAACGAATCCAACCATTTTGGAGAGTAGTTTGGAACTATGCTCAAAAAGTTATCAAACTGTGCATACCCTTTGATCCAGCAGTGTTACTACTGGGATTATATCCCAAAGAGATTATAAAGAAGGGAAAGGGACCTGTATGTGCACGAATGTTTGTGGCAGCCCTTTTTGTAGTGGCTAGAAACTGGAAACTGAATGGATGTCCATCAGTTGGAGAATGGCTGAATAAATTGTGGTATATGAAAATTATGGAATATTACTGTTCTGTAAGAAATGACCAACAGGATGATTTCAGAAAGGCCTGAGAGACTTACACTAACTGATGCTAGTGAAATGAGCAGGACCAGGAGATCATTATATACTTCAACAACAATACTAGATGATGACCAGTCCTGATGGATCAGGCCATCCTCAGCAACGAGATCAACCAAATCATTTCTAATGGAGCAGTAATGAACTGAACTAGCTATACCCAGAAAAGAACTCTGGGAGATGACTAAAACCACTACATTGAATTCCTAGTCCCTATATTTATGCACACCTGCATCTTTGATTTCCTTCACAAGCTAATTGTACAATAATTCAGAGTCTGATTCTTTTGTACAGCAAAATAATGTTGTTGTCATGTATACTTATTGTGTATCTAAGTTATATTTTAATATATTTAACATCTACTGGTCATCCTGCCATTTAGGGAGGGGTGGGGTGGGTAAGAGGTGAAAAATTGGAACAAGAGGTTTGGCAATTGTTAATGCTGTAAAGTTACCCATGTATATATATCCTGTAAATTAAAGGCTATTAAATAAAAAAAAAAAAAAAAAAAAAAAGAGAATAGGAGAAATAGATTTACCATCACAAAAAAAAAAAAAAAAAAAAAAAAGGGTTTTACTGGAGTAAGCAGTTAAGGTTTTTGAAAGCATTATCCAATTTCCCAAATGCAATTGAACCTAATCTTCTGTTTGAGTCTGGGCCTAGCTCATTGTCCAAAAGACATATAAAATATTTTTTGAGAATCCATAAAAATATCATTTCAGAAAGCTATTTTATCATGCTGGTTCCCTGAAAATTCATCACCTAAATAGTACATTGCTAATGAAGGCTGAATAGCTGTCATCTATACAGAAGGAAGCTAAAACTAATTTTTAAAGCTTATGATATAGATATTTGGCCAAACAATAATATATTGTTCTTTTGATGAGGAGTTTAAAGGAATTATCTGATAGTAATTTGAAATGCATTTTGGAACCTGTGCTGTAGAGACAGGATAACACACTAGAGTGAAATTCTACCAGACATATAGATTTGAGTTAAGAGAAATAAGTAGTCTCAGGTCTGGTAGTTACATACCAGCAGGGTGTCAATTTTAAGTTCTACCAAGAAGTTATCCAAAGACGAGGCCAGAAATATCTGCAACAAACATAGGAGAAACATGGCTATCCTCCTTTTTCTTTAAGAATTATGGCAATGAAGGTGAGAATTTCCATTTCAGACATAGTAAAAAACTAAAGACTGTCCCAGAGCCCTATGAAAATACAAGATTTGTGTAATGTGAGTAGTTGAATTTTTGTGGATATAAATGCTTTGGAGAAGAGCTCTTTGTTGACAGTGGCAAAATCCCAATTCTTGATGCTCATAAAATCATGGCAGTCAGAGTTGGAAAAGATCTATTAGGTCATCAATCTAGATTCTGGGCCAGGACAGGATGGTTCATTACTGTAACTGTTCCAAGTCTTTGTCCAGACTCTTTTGAAATATCTCTAGTGGCTTAGCACTTAGAATTTTGTTGCTCTTCCCTAGTTTTTGGACAAATGCTAAGGCGAATTCATTTTAGAGAATTCATTTATGAATTGGAACTACCATTCATCTAGATTCATATATTAGTTATGACTTCTACATGTAGAAAGCATTTCAGATGAAGAAACACTTGCATCCCCTTGATAAACTTTCCATCAAGGAAGGTCACCATAAAGGAACAAATTCTTAATTATTACACATATCCACATTTATACTTTGACAATGAATTGCTTTAGCTTTAGGGCAAAAACAATGCTCCTTGAGAATATTTCTTGGCCAGATGTCATTCCAGTATGAGTAATACTTGACAAGGTATTTTCATGAATTGATAAGTAGACTTTTTCTTTCAAAAATTATTTTGAGCCCAAGTTAACCACAAACTCTAATAAACCTTATTTTTTTCTTCCAACATATAATTCAGTATGATATTATTTTCATGTAACCTGTATCCCAGGAACCCTCAGGTCTTAGATTTGCAGAATCTGGGTTCCATCTTGGTGGAGCCACTAAAGATCAGTATTTATTTTTGGCTCATTATATTCCTATCCAAAGTTTACTCTTGGAAATTTCCAAATATAACATATATAGTTTTCTATGTCTAGATTTCTTCAAGTGTTGATAATAGGGTCTCCAGTATAGGCACTTAAAATGATAGAAGCATATTAGGTAGAAAACATATTTTTACTTCATCACATTGAAAAGGTGTAAAGTACAAAAAATACTCAGAGTAAAGGCCTCATTTCCAAAATATATAGAGAATTAACTCTAATTTATAAAAAATCAAGCCATTCTCCAATTGAAAAATGGTCAAAGGATATGAACAGACAATTCTCAGATGAAGAAATTGAAACTATTTCTAGTCATATGAAAAGATGCTCCAAGTCATTATTAATCAGAGAAATGCAAATTAAGACAACTCTAAGATACCACTACACACCTGTCAGATTGGCTAAGATGACAGGAAAAAATAATGATGAGTGTTGGAGGGGATGCGGGAAAACTGGGACATTGATGCATTGTTGGTGGAGTTGTGAACGAATCCAACCATTTTGGAGAGTAGTTTGGAACTATGCTCAAAAAGTTATCAAACTGTGCATACCCTTTGATCCAGCAGTGTTACTACTGGGATTATATCCCAAAGAGATTATAAAGAAGGGAAAGGGACCTGTATGTGCACGAATGTTTGTGGCAGCCCTTTTTGTAGTGGCTAGAAACTGGAAACTGAATGGATGTCCATCAGTTGGAGAATGGCTGAATAAATTGTGGTATATGAAAATTATGGAATATTACTGTTCTGTAAGAAATGACCAACAGGATGATTTCAGAAAGGCCTGGAGAGACTTACACGAACTGATGCTGAGTGAAATGAGCAGGACCAGGAGATCATTATATACTTCAACAACAGTACTATATGATGACCAGTTCTGATGGACCTGGCCATCCTCAGCAATGAGATCAACCAAATCATTTCCAATGGAGCAGTAATGAACTGAACCAGCTACACCCAGAGAAAGAACTCTGGGTGATGACTAAAAACCATTACATTGAATTCCCAATCCCTATATTTATGCCCACCTGCATTTTTGATTTCTTTCACAAGCTAATTGTACAATATTTCAGAGTCTGATTCTTTTTGTACAGCAAAATAACGGTTTGGTCATGTATACTTATTGTGTATCTAATTTATATTTTAATGTATTTAACATCTACTGGTCATCCTGCCATCTGGGGGAGAGGGTGGGGAGTAAGAGGTGAAAAATTGGAACAAGAGGTTTGGCAATTGTTAATGCTATAAAGTTACTCATACATATAACCTGTAAATAAAAGGCTATTAAATAAAAAAAATAAAAACAAACAAACAAACAAAAAATACTCAGAGAAGCCCTGTTTCAAGGATTGGAGAGTCCATCTGATCAGCATCACACTGGGGGTTTGGTATCCTCTTAGAAGGGCATAGAATTTGAGTTTACTAGCAGGCCAGTATCCTGATATTCTGGTATAATAACTCTCTCCTACAGAGCGCCGCTAAGACTCATGGTGCCATGCTCTGTTTTGGACAATAATTCACTAAGGTGAACACACTTTGAGGCAGGTGAACAGGAAATTCCCCACCTTTCTATTGGACTTGAATTCTAAATGCACATCATGGTGAGAGATGAAGGTAATTAGAAGTTTAGATGCCTTATTGCCTCTTGTCATGGCTATATTCTTTTAATGCCTTTCCAACTCTAGTGACCAGGTGGGCAATGCTCTTCCTTGTCCAAGAAGCATATGGTTCAGGACCAACAAGCCAAATCTCTTCTGTGGTTATGCATGGGGTGACCTCTAAGCCTAATGTTGCCTAAAAAAAACTCACTTCCCTGGCTAGCAGGCCAGATTAGGAAATCATTATTTTTGGAAACTCCTCTTCTCTAATTTGGGGACAGGGATGAATAAATGCTAATGTCCACATCCTCCTCTTTGGGGCCATGTGGGTGGATATTTGTAATTTCTTCAGGATGCTCCACTACCATCATAACTGCTGCCATCTCTTTGGTTCAAAAAGTCTACTCTCAGGCCTCTGATCTCTGACAAGTATTCAGAAAGCTGTGGGTGGGCACCTATCATTCCCATGTACTTCTATGCCAAGCCTGCCATTTCTAGTTCCTATGAACCATGCAGGATTTAGGGAGAAATCCCCTCTTGCCACATCATTCTCCAAAAGATAGAAATAAACCAAAAGGGGATAAGCATACCCGTAGGCCTAATTCTATGTCTTTTTGTTGTTGTTAAGTCATTTCAATCATGTCTAACTCTTTGTCACCCAATTTGAAGTTATATTGGCAAAGACACTGTAGTAGTTTGCAATTTCTTCTCTAGCTCATTTAATAGATGAGGAACTGAAGCAAAGAAGGTTAAGTGACTTACCTGCTAGTAGGCTCCTGAGGTTGAATTTGAATTAGTGAACAGAAGTCTTTTTGATTCTAAACCCAGTGCTCTATACATTGAACCACTCAGCTGCAGAAATTTTATGGACTAGTTCCTTCCAATAGTGTCCATTTTGCCAAGAGCCTCAACCTATCAAATTATTTGGGTGGACAGTCCCCATAACTGAATCCATCCCTCACAAAGCCCTCAGCAATAACAACAAAATCTGGATAGCCCAGATTTAATCAATTGTCTTTTATCTCTTCAATAAGGTGCCAATTTATAGAAAAAGTACTTTCAAAAGTTCAAAACTATTCAAAAAGTTATCAAACTGTGCATACCCTTTGATCCAGCAGTGTTACTACTGGGCTTATATCCCAAAGAAGAAGGGAAAGGGACCCGTATGTGCAAAAATGTTTGTGGCTGCCCTTTTTGTAGTGGCTAGAAACTGGAAATTGAAGTATGCCTGCTAATTGGAGAATGGCTGGGTAAATTGTGGTTTATGAATGTTATGGAATATTATTGTTCTATAAGAAACAACCAGCAGGATGAATACAGAGAGGCTTGGAGAGACATACGTGAACTGATGCTGAGTGAAATGAGCAGAACCAGATCATCATACACTTCAACAATAATACTACATGATGATCAATTCTGATGGATGTGGCCCTCTTCAGCAATGAGAGGATCTAAATCAGTTCCAATTGATCTGTAATGAACAGAACCACCTACACCCAGAGAAAGAACACTGGGAAATGAATATGAACCACAACATAACAATTTCACTCTTTCTGTTATTGTTTGCTTGCATTTTTGTTTTTTTTTCTTCTCAGATTATTTTTACCTTCTTTCTAAATCTGATCTTTCCTGTGCAACAAGATAACTGTATAAATATGTATACATATATTGTATTTAACATATACTTTAACATATATAACATGTATGGGACTACCTGCTATCTGGGGGGGGGGGTGGAAGAGGGGAAAAGTTGGAACAGAAAGCTTTGCAAGGGTCAGTGTTGAAAAATTACCCATGCATTTGTTTTGTATATAAAAAGCTATAATAAAAAATAAAAAAAAAAACGTTCAAAACAAAACTCCCTTTCCTAGATACTCATCAAGTAGAAAGGGAGAATTCCCCTGATAAACTTTTTATCTGTACAAATACAGTTTCAAAATGGATCATTTCCTATTCTGAACAAATCAATTTCAAACCACAAGACTTATTTCCCTTTTTGCCATTTTGATTGCATTTCTAATCTTCCAACAGGTATTAGTGGCATAATTCTTTGCTGTAAATGAAAAGTGGTTAGGTTTGAGGCTTTGTGGAGTTCTAAGACCTCTAATTTTGAAATAAGAGTAGCTCAGAATTTTTATTACATCTCTTGATTGACTTGTCATTTGGCCATATTGAAGTCACTTTCTCTATGAGTGTCAATTTTTTTCTCTAAAGTTCTTTTGTTAAAAAAAAATCTTAATAATCATGAATACAAAGCACACTTTAACTAGCATGAAAGTAAGGTACAAGTTTCAAGTTATTTGCATTTGAAAGTCCATTTTTTAAAAAAAGCTATAACAAAGTTAAGTGTGAATATATTAGTGCAAAGTGACATCAGTGCTAGTAGTGGATTATTACAACTAAACTATTAAGACTCTTTTAGCAACATGCAAGTCTCAGGAGACTTTTCTTGGAAAAACACCAAGGACTGAGTTCCCAATTTAGTTGGAGTTGTGGAAACAGAGGGAAGCAAACCATAAATATTTGGATACTTACCTGAACCTTATCAGACTATGAAGTAGAGGGGAAATTAATATCTTGATACTCCTACAATCCCTCATAGCTTCTGTTAGAACACTGGTACATTATGAGAGAGAGAGAAGAGTAAAGAGAATATGAATACAATTAACCTAAAGCCTTCTGAACTGATTTAAAAAAAAAAAGGATGCTACTAGCAACGTTAAAGGGATACAAGTGAAGACTGGAGGTTTCCCCCAATAATAGTTTGATATAGTTTTACATACCCTCAGGATTTAAATTTTCCATTACTTTTGATTGAGAGGTAGTACTGGTATAGTAGGGCAGCAAGGTGGTGCAATGCATAGAAAGCCAAGTCTGGAGTCAGAAGGACTTCCTAATTTCAAATTTGACTTCACACCCTTACTAACTGGGTGACCCTGGGCAAGTCACTTAATCCCATTTGCCTTAATTCCCTCATCTGTAATATGAGTTGGAGGAGGAAGCTGCCTAGAAAATCCCAAATAGGGTCACAAAGAGTTCAGTCGGAAATGACTGAAAAATGACTGAACAACTACAAAAAAAATTGTTATAGTATAGAAAAGGGCACAAATCAAATAATTTGCCTATTTCTATTACCACTATTTGTTACCTTTATGACCCACGGTAAGATATTTATTAGCCCAGGGTGTCAGTTTCTGTTAATTAAATGTGTTGGACTAGATAATCTCGAAGTTAACTTCCTATTCTAAATTTCAGATCCTTTGTCTTCACCCTGACTCCATGCATTTTCATGTGTTAGACTTTCTCCCTCTCATAACTGGAATGGATTCCTTCCATAGTCTTAGCTGCAGAAAACATTCTCTACCTTCATGGCTTAACTCAGACACTAGCTCCTCACAGTATCACAATATCTCAGAGATCGAAAGAGCCTTGGATACCACCTAGTCTTAACCATTCCCAAGTAAAAGTACTCTCATCAAAGTATCAAACTGACCAGAGCTGGTCTCTAACCTGTGGGAGTCTAGAGACAGAAGTGTCAGTAATCAAACAGAAGTTCAGTTTCAAAGTGAAGAAAACAGTTTTGCAAATTAAAGTCCTCCTGAAAAGGAGGGCTTGTGGTTTGTGATAGGAGTAAGGTTTTTAAACATGAAAACCACAAAAAGGTAAGAACCAATATAATCATTCTTATGTCTTGAGTAAAGAGATGCTCATGCATGCAAGCATTTTTGGGACAATACAGGTGTTCTAGGGTTTTGTGAGAACAATTTCTAAGCTGATTGTCTTAAACCTAAAGGATCATGTGATCAATCAGCAGGGTACAGAACCAGAGTTAGAGTGATTCAGTTCACTTAATATGTTAGGAGATATGATTGATCACTTTATGCTCCAGGATATCAGCTGTAGAATCAGCTCCTCTAGGATCCCCTAAAAAATAGGGATCAAAACAATACAAAAATTATGATTTTGCCAGAGGGTGAGAGCAAGGGATTGTTGTGCTATACTCAGGGCATAATTTGCCCTCTGGGCCTTAGCTCTGGAAGACCAGAGTTCAAATTCAGACTCATTAAAATCTCTGCCTGTTTGACTCTGGGCCAGTTCTTTAATTCTTCCTCAGTTTCCTCATCTCTAAAACAGGGATGATACTAGTAATAGTATCTACTTCACAAAGTTGTTGAAAAAATAAAATTAGATAATATTTGTAAAGCACTTTTCAAAGCTTAATGTACTATGCTATACCTAATCTACTGTGATGTTTAAGGCTATTATGACTATCTTTTAAGCTGATCTGCCCCTGTATTCACAAATAAAGTATTTAATAAAATTAGGTTTTTTTTAATTATTAAATTTACTTTTCCAAAGTAAGTGTATTCTAAAATTTAGGGATAAATTAGAATGCTTAAAGAGGCATAGAAGTATCAAAGATCCATAATGGAGAAATTATATGATAGCTAATTAATAATAATGGCTTGTATGTATATGAAAATTACCATATGGTAGGCACTGTGTTAAGCATTTTACACATATTGTCTCAATTTAGTTTTTTTCAACTCTGGGGGGTAGGTGTTTTAATTATCTCCATTTAGAGATATAGAAAACTGAAACAAAACAAGATTAAGTGACTTGCCCAACCAAGGTCACACAACTAGTAAATGTTTAAGGTCACATTTGAATTCGGTCTTCCAGACCCAGATTTGGCATTCTATCTACCATGCTACCTAGCTACCACCAATGCTAATTATGTGTTAACGATTGGTTCTAACTCATAGCCATTCAAAACTGATATTGTTATTGTCATGGAATAGAATGAACATTTTTTTTCCAGGAGGAATACCACCTCATTCTCACTAGTATTGCTACTATACAAAAGTTAACAAATTGTAAAGTAATGGTGGATATAAGAACAGGTTTTTTAATTTATTTTTCTTAGGTTATACATGTACATTCATTTTTTATGTATTTCCATATGAATCATGTTGGGAGAAAAAAAAGATAAGAATTATAAGAAAGAAAAAAAAGACAGAAGAAAAATAGTTGAAAATAGTATGCTTCAATCCACATTCAGTTTCCATAGTTCTCTTTCTGGATGCAGATGACATTTTCCATTCAAAGTTTATTGTAATTGCCTTTGATCACTGAATTGCCAAGAAGAGATAAGTCTACCGTAGTTGCTCTTTACACAGTCTTGGTACTGCTGTGTACAACATTATCCTGGTTCTGCTCACTTCACTCAGCATTAGTCCATATAAGTCTTTCCAAGCTTTTCTGAAATTAGCCTTGAAACAGTTTTTTTTTTTTTTAAATCTTCATGTCTTTTAACAGTTATGTATTTTGTACAGAGCAGGAACTTGATCCATAGTTGCTGAATTAACATTATTGATCAATTACTTCTATATTTTTTCCTTGATCTAAATAATCTTTCCTGTTATATTCCTAATGATCTCTGCCTGGATTATATGTCTCATGCAATAATTTCTCAAATGCGTTAATTAAAGAATCTGGCTTCAAATTCTGATTCTGTTATTAACAATATGACCTCCTGCGGTAAGTGATTGACTTCTCTGGTGTTCAGTTTCCTCATCTGTAAAAATTAAGGATTAAATCAGATGGCCACACTATGGTCTCTTTTGCTACCAAATCTATATAATCCTATGACCCTATTAACTTTATGTTCAAGGACAGTTATTGTTGTTTTCTAGAAAGGATGAAGACATTATTTAGGAAAGACATTTGGGTGATAGAAAAAGCTTTGAAAAAACAATTCAACTATTGTCACAGTTGGAAAGTGTTCCCTAGAGAAGTTCAAATGTCTCTCTTAGAGTTGCAGATACAGATTATCTACATGCTCATGTCACTATGGAAATTCTTGGGCTGAATTAATAATTCTAAATCCTGGCTCTTCTTACATCACATTTCTGCTCAATAATCTTCAGTGACTTCTAGTTATTTCCAGTGTATCCACAGTCCAGAACCTGAGACTCTTTGCCCAAACTGGGTTTAATCTTGAAGGCATCTAACATCATCATCATCATCATCATCATCATCATCATCATTTTCCTGTTGCCTTTTCTAAAAAGTTCCTTAGGAAAGTCAAACATTTGCTGATATCAAGGTTTCTATAAAAAGAGCCCTCAGATCCCCTCCAAATATCGAGTAAAAGACAAGTTTTATTTAGCCTGATAAAAATGGGAAAACAAATACCCCAGCCTATCAATAGTGAACAAACTTTTAAAATAAATTTTCTTCACTCTTTGGTGGACTTCTACTTCCTCAGTGAACTATATAGTCATCTAGACATATAACACTATGCTGGGTGGTCTCACTATCTTTTACAAAAAGAAACTTGAGGTTAATGAATGAAATAATCTACTCCTTAGGTGGGCTGTATCTCTTCTAGAGACCTTTTCAATCATGCAAACTTATGGTGCTACTTTGGAAGGAGAATATAAACAGGTCCTTTGAAAATCAACCCTTCCTTCTTTCATCTTCCCTGTCCCCCACCAGTGGAGTTGTTCACATAACCCAAATTACCAGTTAAGGACGCAGTCCAGTTTTGCTTTCCCCTCTCCACTCCCACACATGGTGACTGACTTATTCTTATAGAGTGAGCTCCAGCTATAGCTTGCCTCTGAGCTATGTTTTAAATGATACATCCAAGGATTTATAGCTATGGTGAATTAAGCAGTTATGCTTGATCAGATGAGAAAGGGGCTAATGGAACATTCTGCCAAATTCAGAACTTATCTAAGAGACATCAAGCCAGAACAAAAGTCTCATCTTCGTTGACTTTGCTGATAATGAAAGAACCTGCTAAGGGATTAAGGTGTCTAGGTTTGCCTTCTACATGAGGATAAAATACAAACTCCTTAGCTTATCATTTAAAGTTCTGCAAAATATGATCTCTGCCTATATTTCCAGACTTAATTTCACCTTCATGCACTCTATCTTCTATCCAAACTGGACTACTTACCAGTTGTTCTCCAAAATTTCCATTCCATTCCCTATCTCCAATATCCTGCATTGATCCATTCTTTATTTTCATCTCTTAAAATTCAAATCACCATGCTAACATACTTAAAGGAAATTTCAAATGCTACCCTCCACTTGAAGATTTTCTTTATCCCAGTAAATGTTAACTGCTCTTTCTCTCCATAAATTGCTTTGTGTTTTATTTTCTCTATATTTATTGTATCCCCTCTCCCACCCTCCAATAGAATGTAAACTCCTTAAGGCAAGAAACGATTTCATTTCAGCCTCTGTGTTCCAGGGGCCTAATGGTAAATGTTCAATTGATTAGACTTTGGAGAGTATTTTTTTTACAATGTCCAATAGAAAAAAGTACAAGAAGAAAGGTCTTAAAACTTTTCCATTTTCTCTAAGATTTGTTACAAATATGTATATATTCATACAAAAAAAAAAAAGGCTGCCTTTATCATTACCATACCAGTGTGATTGCAAAGGAAATCTTCCACTAGACAACAAGGGCTAGAAATAGGCAAAATAAGCAATGCATTCGGGCATAGGGTGCATATGTGAGTGTGTGTGTGTGGGGGGGGGGATACTTTTTTTGGTATTCCTATTTTTGGTTTACAAATGCCTTCTGCCTTCTGGGTTTTTTTTTTTTTTTTTTTTTTTTTTGCCTCACAGTCATTTTCCTAAATCCCGTGGCCCCAAAGAATCCTCCCTTGTGACAAAGACAGATCAGTTAAGCAAAACCAACCAGCATGGTCCTCACATCTGACAACATACACACAATGTAAGTCATATTTCTCCACCTCTCTGCCAAGAGGAGTGATGCTGGTTTCATCATCTGTTCTCTAAGACCAAGATTGATCATTGCATTCAATCTGAATTCATCTCCCTTTGAGTGTTGTTCTCGTTCACTTTATTGGAGTTATGGTGTATCATTCTCCTGGTTTTGCTCTCTTCTCTCTGGATCAATTCATGTAAGTCTTCCCATATTTCTCTGAATTCTTATTAGTCATTTTAATGGAAAATAATATTCAATTACTTTCACATACCACAAAATCCCTCAAGCAATAGGCATGTATTTTATTTCTGGGTTTTTTCTTTATTATTTCTTCTTAATAAACACATGTTTTATTGTTAGTAAAACCTGTTTTCCTTCACATGAATGGCATGCAAATATTTGGTTTATGGTGAATCGAGTCTCAAAAGTTACAGTGAAGGTTTAAAACCTGAGACTGAGACAATAATACACAGAAAGGGTTATATCCAGGGGAAAGAGGTGGGAAGAATAATGTTCCAATCCTTGTTCTGTCCCATTCCCAAAACATTTATTGTCTAAAATAAAGCTTTGAAAGTAGAAGGGTGAAGAATTAAAGGAAAAACAAAGCTCTGGGTAGAGTATATATAAGGTGATGGGGAGTATATATATGTAGTATATATAAGGATGGAGGGGAAAGAATACAAGAGGTAGTGGTGATGTTAGCGGTAGTGATAATGGTGGTAGCAGTGATGGTGATGGGGGTGGTGATGGTGGTGATGGTAGTGACAGTGGTGCTGGTGCTGGTGGTTTATCCTTCAGTCTTGATGTGTGCTTACCCAAAAAGGAGGCAAGGAGAGTAATCCCTGTCTCCCTTATAATTTTGTGAAGACCCAATTGACCCTGCCTTTTAAAACCAAAACAAAAAAAGTTCTGAATTTATATGTTTATTTCCCAAATATCAATGTAAACTGAGAATTTGTTCCTTTAGGAAGAATATACTCTAAGTGGGTCTATCTATTTATCTTTAGAATGTTAGTCCCATTAGGAGCAAAATGCCATCCTAGTTCTGTGGAAGTTTTTGGGTTTGTGCCTGGAACTGCTGAAGCAGATATTCACACCTACCACATATAACACTTAGTAACATGATTTTCAGTACAGCACTTTTTTAAAAAAGAAACATATCATAGGCTTAATTATTGCCCAAACAGCTGCTTCCTTGCAGGGAGGCCCATGAAAGGATCCATCTTTTCTCTAATGAAGGTTTGCTTATTTTACATTAAAATGAGTAAAAGAGACCCCTTTCTGAAATTTTTGTTTAGGGACCCTAGAATTTAAGTTTAGAATGCTGAAAGCAGATCAATGTTTTTTGCCCATGTGCTGATACTACAGGCTAATAATGTTGGGGGGAACCCTGAATTTAAATGAGGAGACTTTAGAATATAAGTACCCAGAATGCTTATTAGCTGGGTGATGCTGGGAAAGACATTTCAACTTCCCTGATTCTCAGTTTCCTCATTCATAATTAGATTACACTTGTATTATCCACTTCACAAGTTTGTCTAAGGAACATGATTTTTTTTTTTTTTAAATTAAGGCACTGGAGGGAGGAGGGAGGGAGGAAGAGAGGAAGAAATTGGAAAACATTGTATTCCAATTAAAAATTGGAAAAACTAAAAAAAAAAAAAACTAAGGCACTATAGAAATGTGTGTTATTATTTTAAAGAGCTTTAAGAAAATCCCAAGAACAAGAAGTGAAAAAGGGGGAAAGGTTCTAATTTTTCCTCAAATAATAGAAATGAAAAGGATGGTCTAGTTAGTACAAGTCTCTAATTTTAGAGATAAAGAAATTGAAGCTAAGAGAGAGCTTTCTCAAGATTGGAATTGATATCAGAATTCAAGTTTCCTCAGCTTTCTTTCTAAACATATATTTTATTATTATCTAAAATATTCAAAAAATCACTCCATCCTCTTAGAGAGAGAAGTATATTTCAATTTCCACTTCCTTATGCTGTAAGAAGAAAAGTGTCAGATCCTGTAGAAGTTTCTTTTTGTTCTCTAACAGTTGCCTTGGAGATTAAAAAAGTCCATTAGGTTTTCTAAAGGTATCATTGTAACATCATTGCCTGACATCAAGCAAGTACAGCAAACAATGAATATGTTTGTTCAGATGAATCTCTTTCCCCTTTTATGACTTTTAAAAATTCCTGGCTATAGAAACTATATACCAAAATCTCTGATTATTTTTATCACTCTTATTGTATATTACCATATTCCCCTCCCCCCCAAAATATTTACCAGTCTGTCGTCTCACCAACAACATCCAAGAGTGCCTCTTTCCCTGCGGCCTCACCAACATTGAATTTTTATCCTTTTTCTATTTTTTTTTTCATTTTAGTGGGAGAAATTCAATATTTTTAGGTTTGCCTTGATTTGTATTTCTTTGAATATTAAGATATTTGACCATCTTTCCATATTCGTTAATCATTAGTTTCATTACTTTTTGCTAGCATCTAGCTGCACCAGGGGGCGCAGCATCCTTTTTCCTGAAACTTGAGAATTAAAGGAAGAATATGAAGCATTTTTTTCCCTAGACTTAAAGGAACTGGAAAATTTCCTTCCTTACACTGTCCTCTTCATAGTCTCCCTTCCTCCATTCACAAATTTCCTTCACATTTGTGTCTTCCCTCAGCATATGGAGAAACAGGAGATTGAATCTTAGCTGTACTCCTTACTATCTGTGTGACCTTGAACAAGTCACTTACAATTTCTCATCTGTAAAATAAAAGGATGATATGGGAACTAGATAATCTTTAAGGTTTCTTCCAGCTTTAAAATCCTATGATGCCATGATCATCCTGTCTAATTCACAATAGCTGCAGAGTTGCCTGTAGGAGTCTCCATTACCAACCCCCCTCTCCAATATCTTTTATGCTGCTCAACAGCGCCAGGCTGGCTGAGGAAAGTAAATCTACGTCACATTTCCTCTTACTCATAATTTCAAGGCACATTTCCTATTATATTTCCTACTTTCTAGTATAATACATAGACCATATCTAGAGATTCTTTCAGGCTGAGGAAACCTCAGTGAATAAAAAACAGACTTTCCAGAAGAAAATTAGACATATTTGGTAATAAAGAAAAACTAAGGACATGTAGCCTTTTTACTTTCTCCTCTACCCATTTTCAGGCTTTGTCAAAAACTTATTAAACATCAGGTAAAGTCATTAATGCGTCAAAGATGTATCTCTCCACTGTCTTCCCACCTTCTAATTTCTTCCTTTCCATTGGAAAAAAAAATCACAGCTTCCCCAAATTGGGTATCATTTTTGTCAGAAGTTTTACTCATCTGCCCTGGAGGAGATAATGAAGAAAGTGTAACACTCAGTTGAATTGTAGATTGTGCCTTAGGCAGCCCACATCTAAGGCATTGTGGGATTCAGTATTTTAGGAAGGATATTGAACAGCTAGAGTTCATCCAGAGGAGGCCAACCTTTGGTGGGTGAGCAGAGGGACTCAAAAATCATTTTATGTAAATATGGTTCAAAATAACTGAAGATTCCTCACTTGTAGAAGAGAATATTTAATAGGGGCATAATTATAAACTTCCATTATTTTAAAGGTTACATATAGTACAGAGAATTACATTGGTTCTGCATGGCTCCAGAAGGTAAAACAAGGACCAATGAGTAGAAGTTAAGGGAGACAAATTTTGGCTCAAAGTATGAGAAAAACTTACTAATAATTAGAGTTAACCAAAATGGAATAGGCTTTAAGGGAGGTAATGAGTTTGCTCATCTCTGGTGGTTTTTACTGTATGCTAAATGATGAGCAGTTGAGATATTATAGAGAGGAGTCATGCTGTGTGTCAAGGTTAGACTACATGACCTCTGGGATCCCTTCCAATTCTGAGATTGTATGATGCTATTAAGCAATGATTCATTCGATCATATAGGTAGGCATCTGGGGACAAAGAAACTACCCTCCCCAACCAACTTCTTCTTGCTTGCTGCTACAGAAACTGATGAGCAAAAATAGGAACCCACCAACAATTGCTGAGGTATGATTCGAAAGGACTCATGCATACCATGTACCACCCAAAACCACATATCCTTTTCATACTTTATGACAAACCTTCCCCTCTCCCCATAAATACATCCTCAACTCCACCCTTTCCCTTCCAAACATTTAAAAACAATAAACTCTCATGAACTCAAGGTCAGCAGTATTTCTAAGAAAAAGTAGATTGCAGACATCATAAACCATTTAGTATAACCTCTCCCTCATTTTTCAGAAGAGGGACCTGAGTCTCAGAGATGAATGACTTGACCAAGTTGACACAGGTAGTGGATGTTAAAGGTAAGATTTGAACCCAGATTCTGACTTTAGATACAGAACAGTGTCTATTCTGCCTGCAGGTAAAGAGCTCTTGGACTTCTAGGTTTAGGGTAGAAGGTACAAAAGAGATACTATTGACCAACCCAAATGTTTCTGGGGAACAAGCTACGGTGGCATAAAATATTAAAGGGTGGACTATTTTGAATTTCATTAATTAGGTCACATTTCTATGGGATTTAAATGCATCATAACAAAAACCCTCAGATCAATGTAGTAAGAATATTATTGTTCTCATTTTGTATCTGAGCAAACTTGGGCTTGAAAAGCCATGCTTACAAAAACAAAAACATAAACATGAAAAAACCAAACCCTAGTGAACTGGGAAAGAGAGTACTTACCCAGGAATTATAGACAGAACTAGGAAAACACCTGATGCCGCAAGAGGTGCTGAGACAGCCTAATCCAGAGAGAAGCACCTCTCTCTCACCTTTTGAAGGTAGGTATTATTGCTCTTACTTCCTTTTTCCCCCCCCTATACACTGCTGTAATTATGTTCAGACTAAGAAATGAGAGCAATGGACTGGAAATCAGGAGACATGGCTTCCTACAATCTTGAAGAACTGATAGCTTCCCTCAGCTTTGAGTTTTCTCTCTCATGTAAAATAAAAGTTATCCTGGATGATTTCTAATGTAGGGAGAATGCAGGTGGCAAAGAAGGTAGATCTGGTCGATTTGTTTGTGATTCTGCCACTTCCTTGTGTTTCAATCTTGGAACTCACTTTCATCTTCTCTAGATTTCTGATTCCTCATAAATAAGGAATTGGATTGAATAATCCTTGAAAACCCTTCTAGAACTCAGTTTGACCAGTATTATTATCTCCTGTGATTGACAAGGAAACTGAGGCTCAGAGAGAGTTAAGTGATAAGAATTAAAACCACTCTCAAGTCTGCCTTCCCACTGTATAGTGGGGAGGGAAAGTATGGATTAGGAAGATGAACCTTGTGTGGTAACTTGTGCCATTAGTAATGGTAATGATAAGAAGACTGACTGGTTTTGATTTAAGGCATGGTCCTTAAAAAGAAATCTAGCCAGTAAACCCCAAGACATTTTGGGAGGGTTCAGAAGTACAAAAGAAAAGGAAAAAAAAAATGTTTTTAGGAGCATATGTAAGTAGGGGTATTTTACCCTATGAGATAGAGTACTTAGTAAATGATAGAGTACTTAGTAAATGATACTATTTCTAGGGGCATGGTTGATATCAAATTGATTGAAAATTATCTTTATGAAAAGCAATGTAAAGGCAGATGGAATGTTGCCTCCTCTTCCTCACAAATCGAAATTATGGGAGGATTTGCCATGTACATGAGTATAGGATGTCAAGATTTTGAGCACCAATATGATCATAATTTTACTTATTAACCTCATGAAAAATAATTGTTATCCATTAATATGAACAATACTTTTAGGTATTGCATTAGGTACATTAATGCAATTAGTTTTATATATATTATCTCATTTCCAGTTCAACTACTACTTTTTACAGTTGAGGAAATTGAGGCAAAGAGGTAAACATGGCTTACCCAAATTCACTCAGTAAATGGCAAGTCAAAGATAGCTTACCCACATCCATCTTACTCTGCACCTCGTTTACCAATCAAACACTCCCAATTATCCTTAGGTTGGCACACCACTTGGTCTCTCCCCTTATTTCAGGAATGAGAAATATCCCATCGAAGGGCAGCATTGAGTCATTCCTATGCTCTCAGGCATACACCTGTTTTCTGGAGAAGGCCAAAAGAATATGATTCTTAAGAAATCATGAGATTGAGGCTGATTAGCAAGAGATCCCTGAGTTCTGGGATTTCTGGTTCATGAACTTTTGTGCAATGAACTCCTGGCTTATCAAGATAAGGGGAGACCATCCAAGGTGATCTAAAGATAAAAAAAAAAAAAAGAGTAAAATAAAGTAAATGGAGATTTCTTCCTCTTAAAAGCTGTTCACTTTTTGCTCTGGTCCTTAGCTGTGATTTTCCTCAGCACATCCTTTCATCGAGGCCTCGTGTTCCTGAGAGGCTGAAAGCTGCTGGTAAGGAATGTTTCCACTTTCCCTCCACTCTTTCGCATTACAAGCAGCCGGGCTTGAGTTTTTACATCTTGCCAGTACATGTAGTCGGCTGAATTTCTGACATAAAAATAGGATATGTAAAACAGATGCAAGGCATCCGTATATGACAAACCATACATGTTAAAAAAAAAAATGTGTGTGCGCCTAACTAGAGCGAGGTATGTCCACACACCCACATCCATACAAAAGCAAGCATAGTGCCTTCCTCAAACGGTAGGTGTGTTTTGACTGCAAGCGCTTATATTTTGAGATATCTAATTTATTTGGACACAGTCTGTTGTAACACAGCAAAGGAGAAATAAAATATGTATGTGTGTATTACAGCATATTGCGATTTCCCAAAGCACAGGTACTGTGCTGTCTCCTTGGTACTGAATCATCCTTGCAAGCACCGGGACAGAGATTTAAACAGAGTGAGCTAGCTAGCTACCTATGGGATTTGCAAAACCCGATACCCAGGCTTTTGTAAACTGTATTACAAGATGAATTGTTATTCGTAGACCCGAACAGTTTACACATTATTACTAACAAGCAAAACGACAGTAACAAAACCTCCAAACACTTTGCCTGGGTGGGTCTCACGACACCTGTATACAGAAAATTGGCATATTGTTTATCAGAACCGTTTAAAGGTTTGCAAGGAAAATTCATGGGCTTGCCTTCATTGCGCGTGTAGTACCTGTGCCTTTTTCTTTATTGGGCAAGTTATGTATACAACAAGCTACATTGTTTCCCTTGTGCTGATTGCCCCTGGGATGCGATTCGGGACTGAGGAGAGAAAGGAGTAGAAGATAAATAACGAGAAAAACACTGTTTCGTCTTCTAGCTCTAGTTATTAGAAAAAGAAATGTTGCAGTCGAGGATTTGAAGAGTTGAACCCACTGGAAAGGCTGACTTTTTCATCCTATTAAATCGCTGGAAAGGAACAGCCAAACTGCAGGACGCAGAAAAAGACGGGGCGTCCCGGGGGTGAATAGTGTCACCTAAGTGAAATACGGAAGCCACAAGTGACCGAAAAGGAAAGGGGGCTTCAAGCCACAGTTGATTTATTTCAGAATTACAGTCCGACAGGCGGACTGGGTGCCACGTCTGATCATACGCTCTTCTTCCAGGCAATCCTGTTCCCCTAACGGAACACTGTTTCCCTCGTTGTCAAAACGAGTATCCCCTCCAAAGAAGACTCCCTCATTTCCCCTTTCCTCCTTCCCACACCTTTTTTTATTGCATAATATTTATGTAGTATTTCGTTTCTCGGTATCCTTTTCTGTAACTCGATATAATCAAGGCATAAATGCTGAAAAATAAAGCTTTGAACTCAGTTCGAAAACAAAATATATTCAGCCCAATGTGACCCTTTCCCTCCCTCGCCTTCTTCCTCCCCCCCTCCCCAGTCTCAAGGTTCTAGTCCGAAGATCTGTCCCTTGCTAGTGGTGATAGGGGAATTAACGAAGCAGGTCGGGGGAGACTTCTTTAGGAAAAAAACATGGATGAAGGAAAGCCTTCCTAAATTACAATTCCATCACTTTCTCCTCACCTCCAAACCCTCTTTTTGAAAAGGATACAAGAGTTGTGCAGCAAGTATTTTATAAAACATAAAATATGATCTCCATTTATTGCAATCAGCAACATCATAATTACAATAAATTTCATAATCATTTGTCTAAAATGATGATCAAGCTTTAGTCCAGATAGTCTTCACAGACTAGGGTTTTATTTTATTTTATTGCTTTAAACCACCCAGATCCAATGCATCAGCTACTGGCAAATTATGTCGTAACCTAAGTCAGGACCAAAAATAATACAAATAATGTTGCGAAGTACGAGGTGAAAATATCAAAGGAAACTGGATAAAACGATATTGAAAATAAGATTTGTACCACTCCTTCCTCCCTCCCTCCCAATAGCTCTATGATTTTTTTCCTTTGTATTTAAGGACACAAAATGATAGATTTAACAAATTAATAGATTAAGCTTCAGGAACAACGTGATCGAAGTTTTCCGAAATGTCAAGAAAACAGTTGAATTCAAACTCGAGCAATTCACCTGACTGGCTTCTTAAGCTTGGGGAGCTGGCTCGGGGCTGAGGAAGGAAAGCCCTAACTAGGGGAGGCGGTTTTGGTTTTGGTTTTTGTCAAGTCAGGAAACCCGCTCTGCCAAAGTCAACTAGGAATCTCGAGTCGTCCCCCAAAGCTAGCATTCTAGGGACATGTTCGTGCCCTTCAGTGCGGCCAATGTCCGTACGAACTAGCGAGGATAGTCCGGGCTGGTGCTCAGGAATGGAGCCGAGCGGGGACGGATTGGGGACAGTTTGGATGGGCGGCTGATGGACAGCAGTGCTTACATGCCTCTGCTGCTTCTCTTCCCCACCCACGGGGCACCCTCCCGGTGCCACCTCAAGAACAACCCCCTCTCAAAAGAATGTGATTGACTTTTTTTCTTTTCTTTTTTTAAGACATGACGAGCCCTTAAGAATGCGGTGTCACTCGTTCCCTTAACAGGTAGTTTCATGGGAGATCTTGCCGGTCTTAAATATCAAAGGCTGGGCAGAGGCGCGCCGAGACAGGAGAGGGAGAGCTGGAACATTTTGTACTGGTAGCAAATGAGCTTTAAATAACCTCATCTTCCTCCCACTTTCCCTCAACCCCGTGATGAAGAGAGGGAGCCTGACCATTTTGAAAGACTCCTATAAACTCCGTAGGAGACAGTCCACACGAATGCAAAATAGGAACCAGCCCCCTTCTCTTCGTTCCCCTACATCCCAAGGCCCTCTTGGTGGTTGCATCCCTTGTAGGATAACTTGGTTTTATACAGAAATGGATCGGGTTGGGGTGGGGGGAGGGGGAGAGACATCCCGAACTGCCGGGGTTTGGACTCCGCAGCAAAGAAGGAAGATTAGATAGCTCTTGGGGTATTGGGAACCTAAGGACGCCTCTCTCCGTTGTACTTTGAATGGGGCTATGTGATCCAGGGTCTGCAGGTCTACCGAGGGCAGGCGTCCGAACCCGCAAGTTATCGGTCCCCGCGCTCAGGGCTGCGGGTCCCTAGCTCTCCGTTTCGCGCCACCGCTGCCGCACACCTTCCCCTTTCCCGCACCGGCTGGGCTAGGGGAAAAGTTTCCTTCTTTCCTGAGGTTTGTTTTCCATCTCTGTGCGACAATATGCGATGGCCGAGGACCTGAGGTCAGAAGGAGCAGACTGGCAACTCTCTAGAGTTCGTCGCCTGGATCAGACATAGCCCGGCTGGGTTTAGCTCCCCCGCCACGTTCGCGTCCATGCTTTGTTGCCTTGCCCGCGCTGCCACCTGCCCCGGGGTATAGGAAAAGACTGGCACAGCTCACCCGCCGGCCCGCGCCCCAAAGGTTAACCACGATGGGGCTGCAGAAGGCGAAGCAGGGAAGTGAAAAGAAGAGTGGTTTGAGGTGCAAGAGGGGGGCGGGGAGACGAGAGCCTGTCTATCTTTTCCTTCCACAATTATTTAGAGGGCGATTTGGTTGTGAGAGCATTTTGTGAGCCTGGAAACGCTTTAAACATGGACGGTATGAGTGCACTCTACTGCTTGTGGGTACTTTCAGACAAAACACGAGCCCCAAACTAGCTCCTCTAGCTTTGGCTGTGCCCGGCAGTCTCTAAGAGAATCGGCTCTCTTTTTAATCCCCATAATAACTAAGTCTACGAGAGCAGCGAGAAGAAAGCTTCACCTCGTGGCTTTCCAACAGGTTGTTCACTAGGCAAAAGTCTCTGACTTCCCTTTCGGGTTACTTTCCTCAAGCGACTTAGAGGCGATAACATTTCAACCTTTCCGTCCCTGAGACTGTGTGCGGGCGGCCTGCCCACGCCCCCTGGGCCCCGGCTGCGGGCTGTTTCCTTACAGTTCCCCCCTCCCACTCTCACCCCCACCCGGGATGGTGCAGCTGTCCCTCCGCTTTGTGCCTCGCCACTAATCATGCAGCCAGTTTTCAAAAGTTGCCACAGCAGAGTTTTCTCTCGCTTTCTTTTTTTCCTTCCCCCTACAGACCTTCTCCTCTACTGGAGCTGGCCTGGGGTTCTTAGGCAAGACTTAGCAGGAAAGAGAAAAAGGAAAAACCCCGACTTTCCCACCCCGCCCCCCTTTTCCTCTGTCCTACCCTCTCTCTCCTCGAAGGGCAGACCTTTCTGGAGGACTAAGACCCTCGGAGCCTGTACGCCCAGGAGTCCCCGAAGACTGGTGACTCTGGTGGGAAGGAATTTGTTCTGCATCTCCCACCCCAGCTCTCTTCACTTCTCCGCCCTTCCCCGCCCCCCTCTTCTCCATCTCGGGCTTGCTTGAGGCCGTATGATCTCCGGATCTAGTTTTGTACACACTTTCTTCTTTAAAAAAGAGAGAGAGAGAGAGAGAGAGAGAGAGAGAGAGAGAGAGAGAGAGAGAGAGAGAGAGAAAAGAAAAGAGAAGAGAAGACAAGAGAAGAGAAGAGAAGAGAAGAAAAAGAAATTTAAAAACCTTAAACCGAGGACCCTACTTCAACTTTCTTCGTCGTGCACTTTTCCTATCTCTCTCTCTCTCCTTTTCTCTCTCTCGGAGCATCCAGGGGAAAAGTCCTGCATCCCCAATTTTGCCTCTCTCTCTCTCTCTCTCTCTCTCTCTCTCTCTCGTCTATCGGGGGATAGCTACCTATTACCTTGGACTGTTCCTTCGTCCCAGTTTCTTTTCCCAGGTACACAGCTATTCTCTTGCCCTCTGCTTTCAGAAGAGCAACGCCACAAACTCAGAAAACTTGACCGTTCCTTTCCCTCTTCTGTTCCTCCCCACCCCTGATCTTGGCTCTTTGGATGGAACCAGTTTTGTTTTGTTTTAACCGGAATCCCAGCAAATTGCTCCCCTATCTTTGAAACATCCTCCCCTTCTTTCTTGGGGTGCAGTATTGCCGTAGGCAGAGTTGGCAACTAGGTAGAGTGAATCAGAGATGGGCAAAAGTTCTCTCAATCCCTTCTAAAAGGGACTTCAAACAAGTCCCTTAACTGAAATGATTAGAATTGTAATAAAAGCCCTAAGCTAGAAAACATCCCATATGTATATATGTGTAATGTAGATAGAGAGAGATTTTATGTGTTATTGATTGGCAGAGGATTGGTTTTTTTTTCAGTATTAGAGAATCGAACTTCCTAATCTTTACTGCCTGGAAATGCCCTGCATGAAAGATGTACAAAGTCCAAAGTGGATGGCAAGGCACCTGGCCTTGTAGATTGGCAGACATTTTTCATAGTCTTGGTATACTTTATTTTTTTACAACTCTGATTCAAGACATATTGGGGGAGCCGATTTTCTAGATTCTGGAGCTTTTAAATATTTTTGCTATCTTGATACCAGCCATAAAAAAAAAAGAATTAGAAATCACTTTCAGATAAAGAGTATGCTGAATTAGGCTACTTTTTAAAAAATATTATTATCCCAACCAGAATCCAGTTATTTCCCAGTCTGCTTTGGCACTTTGGACTTAAAGTGCTGAATAAGTGTAGTTCAGTCTGATGTTAATGAGCAAAAGTCCACAAAAAAGCAAAAATTCCCTCTTCAACTTTGATACAAATTGGAAGAAACTGTTAAGAAACACTTTATACTTACCACCATATGCTAGTCTTCTAAAATTAAGTATATACTTAAGCCATTATAATAGATGACTTTAATACTTTAAGCTCTGTTCAAACCTTTCATTCAGAAATAATGCTAAAGCCAAAGGAAGATACAGAAATAGTCTTGCATAATAACTCATTTTTCTATTGTGTTTTAAGGTCTACAAAGCACATTCTCTACAATAAACTTTTGAGAGATAGTACATTATTGTCTGTCTCTTAGCTGAAGAGGTGAAATGATTGCTTGGGGTCACAAAAAAATCATAAATAACCAGGGTTTGAATTCAGAAGTTCTAAATCTCAGTATAGGAGTTCGAACTTCATCATACTGTTTTCCTGTCATCTATTCCTTGCTTAGGACAGCCACAAGAATAGTTGTCAATACGAGTCTCTTAGAGTCTCTATGGAGATTGGGGAGGGTCAGGTGGGACAGGTTTACCAGCCTCTCAAAGCTCAGTTAGGAAAGTTCACAAGGAATGGTAGCAACAGCAACAGCATCTTGTGCAAGGGCAGCCCTGGCTCTGAAATAAAGGAGTGTTTGTTGGGGGTGGGAGGGAAGGAGGAAGAATGAAAGAGAAGGGGAGAAGAGGGCAAGAAATAAATTCAGCTGGAAAGAAAAGGGTGTGTGTGTGTGTGTGTGTGTGTGTGTGTGTGTAAGCAGAATTGCTTTCAGGCTTACTGGACTATGATTTTTTTTCCCCTTTAATTTTAAACCTCCTTTGGGGAGAAGAGTATTCTTTCCATATAGCTAAATCACCCCAACTCCCTTTATAAAGTCTCTCCAGACTCCCCTTCCTATATTTTTATGACTAGCTACAGCATCTAGTTCTTTTAAACTGATAGAATTTTTAGATATTTCTTTGGTTGGAGCATAAAGACTGCATATACAAACATAATGCCCTATTTCTCTTTCCCATTCACAGTTCTCCACCTTGTTATAACTCCATGTACTTTCACATTTTAACACTGAAGCCACCAGAATTTTTAATGTTTTTGTTTATCTTGGGAGGGAAAGAAGGGATTGGGTGAGTAAATGCTGGGCAAGGAGAGGATTGAAGGGTGAAAGGCAGGAATTAGGATATTAAAGTTATTTGGATAATGTTTGGTTGATTTTTTTTTGGTGTCATTTTATTACTTCAGAAGGTTTTCCTGCTAGAACATGGCCTGCCTATTTACATTATAGCTGGTACAGGAAACTGGGAGTCTTTATCAAAACAAAGTACTGTAGTCAAAAGAGTTCAGGATGCTTCCCCTACCCCCCCCCCCCAAATAGAATAAATTTAAAAGGGCACTGTTCAGTTCAATGACCTCTAAGTAGCTGAATGTCCTCAGTTTAGGAGACCAGCTGATCTCTTTCTTCCATTCCTGGTAGAAGAGTGTGGTGATGGTCCATCTCTGAAGAAAGGGTGGTCAAGTCTAAAGGAAGCACAGCATCAGAACCCTTCCAAGTGCTAGAGAGCTGTGGTCTTGAATAGAAAGAAACCAGGGATTTGACTAGCAAGTAGTTCAATAAAAAGGAAATAGATTTTGTTGTAGTTGTTGTTTGTCACATTATTGTGTTTTTGGATCACATCATATATGGTAGACCAGGCCATACAAACCAGGATTCCTTAAGATATGATAGAATACAAGTAAACCTGTTACACCTGATCCTTTTAGCAGTCTGCTGAAGCCTGTGGAAATCTTTTTAGGAAAAAAAAAGTTTAAAATGCATAAAATAAAACACATGGGATTACAAAGTAAATATATATATATATGTGTGTGTGTGTATACATATATAAATATTCATATATGTATATATATATATATACATATGGATATGTATGTATGTATGTATATCCAAATTTCTAGATTTCAGGTTAAGACTCTCAATTTAGGCCAATCCCTTTATTTTACTGGTGAAGACAATGAAGACCAGATTGGTGAATCAATTTGGTCAAAATCACAAAACAATATTAAATGTCCTGTCAGAATTTGGTTGTAATTTTTGACTCCGAATTTAGGGCTCAATCCAGCATTCCACATGATGGGGCATTTTTTCCTGGACCTGGTAATGTCCAACAACAAACCATCTCTTTTCTGTCTCCCCGACTCCTTCCCTTTTAATGGTACTTTTAGGTCCCACATTGAGATTTTCAATTTTGCCTGAATTCAATCTCTACTCACTCCCTTCCTCCCTCCTTTCCACCAGCATAAAAGATGATTATTTACTAATGTGTCGAGAAATTACTCCTATATGTTCTATATTTGTTTTAATTTTAAAAGTTTGGAATTAAGTTAGTTGGAGAGGGGGGTTGCACAGACTGGGAAAGTTCTGTTTTTTCTTTCTTTTACTTGCAGAGAGACTTAGTTAAATTGGCCAGTTTATTGTTGTTAGCTAACTAAAGCAGCAACATAAAATATTGTGTTTTGAAAAATACATATATTTACATATAATCCTTGTTCTTTTTAATCATCCCTTCAAGTGTGAATTGCTCTGTCTGGAAAATTGTAATATTTTACCAAGTGTATCCCTTTAAGAAAAATTCTTAAGCCTGTTCCTGGGCCCAGAGTCTGGGAAAGAAGCATACTAACTGCTTAGGAACAAAAGAGACAAAGAACCCAAACAACAAAACAAATAAACAACTCCCCCCCACCCCCTTAAGGGCAACAATAGACTAGACTTAGCAAGTGCAGTTGCTGCTTGGCCTGTGTTGATCCTGTCGACCTGCCAAGTCTCATTCATTTGGCTACAGACTTTCCCTCTCTCTCTCACCCCACTCCCTCCCTCTGTTTATTCCCTCTCCCTTTTCTATCTTTTTAGGTCTTTCTCTCAGAGTGATTTTCTCTCTCTTTAGTCTCTTCCTTCTCCCTCCCTCTTTCTCTCCCTCCTTCCTTCTCTTTTTCTCTCCCTTTCTCTCCCTCCCTCCCTTTCTCTGATGTGCATTTTCTAGGATTTTTTTCCCTTTAACAAAGTAACCTACTTTTTGCTTTGTTTTTCATTTCACTACTGTATACATTTTCAAAGTGAATGCATTTTCAAATTTTTGCTTTTTCATGGAGTTACAGGAGCCAATTTTTGCTTAACAGGCCAATTAATTCTCATAAAATCCTGAAGACACTGTATTGCTTACTTTTTTTTACTTTGGGAGTATTTTTTCCTACTGTATTAGGATTTCGAACTAAAAAGGAATTTTAAAAACCATGTAGCCTAATTCCTTTAATTTACAAATAAGGATATTGTAATCCATTGAGGGAAATATGTCCAAGATCAAAGGCATAGCCAGTAAGGATATTGTCAGAATTTGAACACAGGTCTCGACCTCCAATATGGCACTCTTCTGTTACTCTGCATTTCTATTTGTTTGAAACACACTCTCTATCCTTTTCCCAAGCTTTTCTCAAATGATGTAATCATCTTAGTCCTGGGATGACTTCCATCTTAAAGAAAAAAATCCTTGGAAAAGAGAAGAGTTGAAAGAAAGAATCAATAAATGGAAAATGTGGACAGTCCACAGTCATACATTAAAATTGAGTTGTACTCTTTCCAACAACCCTAAATTTATTTATTTATTTATTTTTACAAATTCTGTTGTTACAGCACCTCCTCTTTATGAAGTATGTGTGTGTGTTCCAGAGGAAAACTGGCCAAATCTGTTCTTCTCTGGGCAGCAGGTGTGAGATAGGGTGGCCAATGTGGAGGGAGGAGGGTGGGAATGGAGCTCTGAACTTGCATGGCAAAAATTCTCATTCTGACTTTTTTTGTTGTTTGTTTTTTTTTAACTTTCTCAAAGGAAGGGGAAAGAAAAATTTCTGCCATGAACTAATTGTGTGATCATTGGCAGCTCACTTTGCTTCTCTGAGACTTAATTTCTTCATCTGTAAAATAAAGGGATTGTTTTAGATAATCTCTGAGGTCAATTTAAGCTCTGACTTTCTATGATTCTAAAAATAAAAAAGGACTAGGAAGGGGAAAACTCTCCTCCAACTCAGATTTTTTAAATAAAAAAAAAATAAACAGCATTCTCAAAAGAACACTTATTTCCTAAGGGACTGTGAGTTTCTTACAATCAAAGAGAAAAATATTCAGTCACAATCAAGTTGAGAATGAGGGCAGTGAACTGAAACTTTACAGTAGACAGTACTTCTAATAGGGTCAAAATGATTTCATTGCTGGAACTGGGACGTTAGAGATCATCTAGCCAAATGAGATAACATACGTAAAGTACTTTGGAACCCTAAAATGCTCTGCAAATGTCAGCTATTACTAATGACACTAAATCTCTCTGAGAAAAGGCACGCTTTAATGTTTGTCTTTGTATTGCCAATGCCTTACACATCCTAAGGCCTTTATAAAATATTGTCAAATGGAATAGAGTTCAATATCCTCATTTTAAAGATGAGGAAATGGAAGCCTAAAAAAGTGAAATGACATAGCAAAAAGACTACTGTAACTAAGACCCTTTGATTTAGTTTTAACAATTCCCATCTTGTGTGACTACTGGTGAGCCACTTAACCTTCTTAAAGTTTCTTCATCTGTAAAACAGAAAGATTTGGGGCAGCTAGTTGATGTAGTAGATAGAGCACCAGCCCTGAAGTCAGAAGGACCAGAGTTCAAACCTGATCTCAGACATTAACACACTTGTTGTGTGACCCTGGGCAAGTCACTTAACTCCAATTACCTCAGCAAAACAAACAAACAAAAACAGAAAAATTCATGGGGTTATAGAAATAATAAATATATAATAACAATAATAAATGAGGGCCAGGCTTAATATGGACACCCAGTTGAATTTAGCACTTTTGCAGTTCAAACTTAAGAAATACATCAGCTTCTGCTTTTCCAGATGCAAGGATTATAGGTGTGGGCCACCACATCTGGCTTTTCTACTGATCTTTTCAAAGAGCTAAATGAAAATGGGGATAAATAAGAGTAGCTAGGTGATATAGTGAATAGAGTTTCAGGGCTTGAGTCAGAAAGGCAATCTTTGTGAGTTCAAATCTGACCCCAGCTACTTAGTAGCTGTGTCATCTTGGGCAAGTCACTTAATCCTGTCTCTCAGTTCCTCATTCATAAAATGAGCTGGAAAAGGAAATGGCAAACAATTTCAATATCTCTGCCAAGAGAACCCTAAAGAGGAGTCACAAAGATTAAGTTGTTATAGTCCTATTCTTTTATTTTTAATATTCTAAGATAATTTCACAAGTGGTGAAATGCCTGCTTTTGGTAAATGAATCATAGTACTAGGATGTAAGTCCATCTTCTGTATGTGCACTGAAAACGTTCTTAAATTTAAAAAAAAGGAGAGAACAAGTAGAAAAAAAAAAGGTGATTATGGAAATAGTTCTTTCTCAATACTAAAAATGATCTTATTCCAGGAGACTTTATTAGTGAATTCTCCAAGATTATTTTGAGTTTTGAAATTCCAGTATAAGGATTTGTTGTCTGTCAGATAGTGAGCTTCTTCTGTATACCTCTAGCCACCAGGTCATGCCTTGCTGGTAGGTACCAATTTTTATTGTAGTGAATAATGTGTGGCACAGTTTCCACTGTTAATGTTTTCTTACAAATTCTGTGTTGACTGCTAAACCCAAGTTCCTTAAAAATAATTCTTCATTCTTTCACAGCAATCGCCTAATCCTGAATTACTGTTATAAAGCCTTACATTTCCATAAACCAATTGATGTGACAACCATTTGTGGATGCTTTTTTTTAATTGACATTGTTGGCTAAGTTCAATCAGGTTTCATTCTTATACTTTAGTCATTTATAGACTCCATCTGGAGGCAAACCATTTTGTATTACGCTCAATATATCCAACAGGGTGTACCTGTTACCGCTTTTATTATTACTTACTAAACTGGTGTGCCTTTGTTTCAGCTGTATTTGGTAGGCTTTTGACTCTTTTTTATCACGTATTCTAAGAATGTCTATTTTATTCCTTTTTTTGTCAACAAAGTGTTAATCTTTCTACAGTTGTTTTAATATGGGACACCATGAATTTCTTGAATATTGTATGGTTCTTAGGATATACCCCAAATTTGTCATAGTCCATTATACAGATATACATGCATGCACATGGTACAGTGGTTAGAGTACCAAGCCTGGAGTTAGGAAGATCCATGTTTTTGAATTTAAATCTGGACTCAGGCACTTACTAGCTGTATGATTCTGGTCAAGTCACTTAACTTCTAAGTTTCCTCAGTTATAAAATGAGCTGGAGTAGGAAATGGAAAACCACTCCAGTATCTTTGTCAAAGAAAACCCCAAATGGGGTCACAAAGAATCAGACATAATTGAAAAACAACTGAACAGAACACATATACACACATAAACACACATACATACACACACACACATATATACACACTGGTATAGCATAAGTATTCATTGCTCTGAAAGTGTCTTTGCCATTCAACTTTGATTTCAGGATGCTGTTAAGTTTCAATCTACTTAACCAAAGATTATTCTTTGATATTATATTCAACTGCCTTGTCTAGAGAAGGACAAATGATTTGTAGGTATATGTAGGTTCAATGTAATTTATGGATTCAAGCTTCCAGTCTTTAGTCTCCATCTTTCCTTGGAGTTTATTAAGAATTTTATACTTATCAAATTCAAATAATATTTTGATATCACTAGAGAAAGATCTCATAAGATGAAGGAAATATGACATATATTTAAGCATCATCCCAGTTTCAAATAAGTAAAAAGACATCTTGGTTCAACTCCCTCTTTAGTTTAGAAGCCATGCTTACTTCTTTTTACGAGAAATAATAATGTATTTAAACCAAGCAGAAACATAAGGGGCTTAAAATGACTCCCTGGAAAAAAAATCACATTTCCTATCAATTGTTCTTGACATTATTATATTGGTGGTATGTTTCAAATAAGTAAACATCAAATATTCTAGCATTCTCACCATCCTTAGGTCTGTTTTACATATTTCAAGAACATGAATAAGCCATGAATATACAACTGAATCCAAAGTTCTTTGATAATCAACAAATGCAGCATAGATGTTAAATTACTTTTGAGAATTTCATTTAACAGTTACCGAATTCATAATAAGTAGTTGTTTAAGCCCCTAGAACTTTTAGGAACACACTTGTTAATGCTTAGTCAATATAATATTTTCTTTTAAATATTTGTAGATTTAAAAAATTATACAATCTACCAATGTTTGATACAAAGTAAATAAACATAGGTGGCCTACCTTTGGAGGAGACATTTGTATTCTCTGCTTTTGGCAGTTGGCAATTTATTCCGTTGAAAAAAGGACTGAGGCTTATGGAAAGGAAACTGGTAAAGTGCTTTGCTAGTGGTTCATGCACCCCTCTTACGATGTGGACCAATAATTATGAATATCATATGTCCCTGTCATTTTCTTGTTTTGCAGAGCTAGCTGCAGATACCTCATTTCTTGTACCTGTTCTGTTATTCATTATATTGAAGCTGTACAACTTTTCTTTTTCTCCTTTGTGTGTGTATGTGTGTGTGTGTTTAAACTGTGTTAAGATGTTGCAACCATGCAGGCAATCAGAAACTTTGCACTTTCTCCTTCAGAGATTCTCTCTTGTCCATAAATTCTCTTCTCAAGGCTTTGCAATAAAATTTTTAATTGTTGTTAAATTGTTTCATTCTTTGGCTTCTTTAACTCCTTATATCCTTTACCCTTTTGGCTTTTGATTTTAATTGCTAATGATGGGAATCTAGAATTTTTGATGTGCCTTTATTTTCTGGTTTTTTTTTCCTGCATGTTTCTTCTTTGGGGTTGCATTTAATTAAAAATATGAAGTTTAAGTTTTCTACTACATATACCACCTAAGTATTGGTATAATCTTTGAGTGATTTTCTGCAGATTCTCCAGATTTTTAAATAGCTATTGCAAATGACTTCTATCATGCTGATATTTGATACCTGTCTGTCTGTAAGGATATTCCTTAATAACTTTATTGTTCTTTCTCTGGTTCTTAAAATGACGATTACTGTTGCATATACTGATATGTAAAGGTCCTGAAATGTTTATATGATTTTTAAAATACATACTATAGGAGAAGGGATTTGTTTATAATGGCTAATATTAGCAAATATTAGCTTTTTGGATTTACTCTGTTTTGGTATAATTGGTCTAATAGTTGTATTCATGCAAACTCAAAAAGGGCATTTCAGAATTCTAACCTTCCTTTCAAAATCATTTGAGATATAAATATTATTTTGCTTATTCATTTCATTTTGAGTTATATTTTCTGGAGTTTGCATGGAAGATTTTCATGACTTCAGGGGCTTCTGCTTTTACCTCTTTATATCCAAATGACTAAATTTGCTCTCTTATTTAATCAAATTTTGTCTTAGAGATAAAGTTGTTTTTTGATATTGTTGTTAGGGTATTTTTGTTTTGTTTTGTTTTAATGATAGTCCTGTGCTGGTTGGCAATACAATACTATTTGACTTGGAGCTGAGATTACTATTAACAAAAAAGAAGTATAAAGCCCTTTCGTAGCACTAGTAAAATCTGTTTCCAATTTTGTTATTATATAGCACTGGCACATAATGAAAGTATTCATGTCTTCAGTCCATTTCAAGTGTACTTGTGGTTTGCTTGCTTTCGTGGTCAGCACCATCTGCACTAAAGCATTTCCAGCAAGTGGGGGTATTGGTATTTCTGATTAGTTCCAATGTTTCATGCCGTCTTGTGGTACCAAAACATGAAGGGATGTCACTTGTTTTATTGTTCACCACGTCAAGATGATCAGCACAATAGTTTCAAGTAGGGCCAGCCTGCAACTGTATGCCAATCTATTTCCTAGCTTCACTGAACTGGTTTCATTGCATTATCTGCAGTGCTAATCCAACTGGTGATATTACAGAACCTAATTGTCTGCAATTTCAGGGTTCCAGCTAGGCCTTTAAGATACTAAACTAATCTTAGGGCACAAAGTCTCTACTATATACATCATCACTCTGACTGACATACACTTACTTCACTCTTGTTTTTTCCTCTTATGACATGGATGATGAATTGAGCTGGTCATTGTTGTTGTTTAACTATAATTATAATTATTATTTCATACTGTCCTCTCTGGGATACCCTTCCAACTTCTACTTTTGCAGTTGATCTGTCAAGAGAATGACTATTTCAGGTTTAAGGTACTCTAGATTCACTTTACTAAAATTATAGTTGATAAGCCCCTACTAGTTTATTCAACTTTTAGTAGTCAGCCTGTTGACACATTAACTAATTAATCCTTTAACTAAAAGGATAGATTTTTAAATGATATACCATGAACGGTAGAAATAAAACATCTCCCCCATCTTTATAAATACGGAAGGCTCTCTTCTACAAATATACAATGTATCAGTGGGAAGAGTGGATATATACTTAAGAGTACACTAGTAGAGTCACATCCATAGGGATGGGAATCCATATGTCAAGACAAATCACTCCTCTGTTATTGCATAGCTTTGATGCCTTTCCTCTTTTCATGTTTTTCTTATGATGCTCCTCATATCTTTTGGGCAAGTTGCTCCACTAGCATTTTTGAGCCCATATCTCTTGATAGTTCAATATGACTCTGCAGCTAAACTCATTGGGTTTGCTCTCTGATGCTCACAATATCCCCTACTGTGTATTTTGTTCTGCTGTTGGATGCAATTCCTGACAGATTGGAGGGATATAGGAGAGATACAGTACCACTCCTGTACTCTGGAACAGAAATAGGAGAAAAGTCAAAGGATGTTTCCTTCTGAAATATTAGGTTCTTTCTCCATAGCTGATTCTTCTTGAGTGCTAGGGATTATTAGACTAACTTTGGGGCTTCTACTTTGTTTTTAAAAGGCCACTAGAGGCTGATGTCTGATCCTTCAGATGCCTAATAGGTATCTAGTTTATGGGTCCTAGTAGCTAGATGGCATGATGAATAGAGTGCTGGCTCTGATATTAGGAAGAGCTGAGTTCAAATCTGGCTTCCTACTCTTATCCATTACTTTTCTGACTAGTTGTATGACTCTGGACAAGCCACCTATCCTCTGTTTGCTTCAGTTTTCTTTACTGTAAAATGGGAGGTAATGATAATAACTGCCTAGCAGGATTGTTGTGAGGATCAAATGAATTAATATTTGTAAATACTTAGAGCAATGTCTGACACCTAATAGGCACTATATATATATATATATATATATATATATATATATATATATATTTATTTTCTTCCTTTTTCCTTATGTCAAATTGAAGAAGGAACCTCATCATACCTTCTCTAGGAGAAACAACATTTCTTTACATTTCCTTTAAAAGTTGTGAAAGGGTGATTCGGAAATCTGCACATTTTATAGGTTACAAATGAGAATGCTATTGTTTGTCTTGCTTTCTCAAAGAGGACCATGACTTTATGTCATGAATTGGGTTTAAGTGAGAGAGAGCTCATTTTCTCCTCCAGAATCATCAGGGTCCAATGTAAGATATAGAGACTACTTCATGTTTGATAGGCTCAGTACCTAATTTTCTTTATATGTGTTTTTATTCTGCAGACTCATCAAATAGACTAAGGTGGGCTGGGGAGATCATGACCTAAATGGTCAGGAGTTGTCTAATTACGCTCTCTATGATATTGGTCAAAGTCACACAGATAGTTAGTGATAGCCATGGTCATACCTGCAGCTAAGGGAGCCAGGGCAAATAATACTTCCCTTTCCCCAACAATATAGTATACTAAAAGAAGTGTTGCATTTGGAATCAAAAGACATGAGTTCAGATCTGAGCTCTGCTACTTACCACCTATGCAATCTTGAGAGTGTTCTTTAACTTATTAGAGCACCAGATTCTGCACTAATAAAATGGGGGACTGAACTAGATGCACTATATTATAGTGGAAAGAGTTCTGGGTTGAGAATTACAGGCTTGAATTAAGATTTAAGATTTAGAATCAAAGTGTTGTCTTGCCATTTGGATTTAGATAAATCATGGGATCTCTCTGGGTCTCAGCTTCCTCATTTATAAAATGAGAGTGTTGGGTTAAGTGACTTTTAAAGATCTTTCTCAGCTCTAAATCTGTGATATTCCTTTGATGTCTAAGGAATTTTTCAGCTGTGGATTCTGTGCTCTCATAGTTCAGTCACCTAGAAGAAATTATGTAGAAGGGAATGGGTATTCAAATTCAACCTCATTTTTTGCTTTGGTGAGGGTAGTAAGAAGTAAGTTTGGGGGATGGATGAGATTATGAATGACTGGTGTCATTAGTCCTAGGCCTTTGGAGACAGGAAGTGTTTCATTTTACCTGGTTATCCCAAGACCTTCTCTTTAATGATTAAGATATAGAATGGTTCTATTTCCTACAAGCTATTACACTTATCCACTTGCAAGTTTAGGTAGTAGTATTATCTGTCTCCAAGTCCATGACCCAAAACTAAAAACATAGTAATCTAAAGCAATATTTTCTAAGAGTTTATTCTGAGTCAATAACTTTCCAGTTGGAAAAACTGTTTTTTTATATTTTGGCCTTGCCAAAAATGACTGATTTTTTTTCTCCTGTGGAGGTCACTCTCTAACAAGGCAGTATTTCTCTAATAGCATGCTTATTCATACTAATATATCTTAAAGACCTGACTGGTGAATCATGGCAAGTCAAAATTGTCTTAGAAAAAGTTTAATTCATTCAGTCTTTTGTCCTGCACTGACTAGTACTGGGTTCCTTATCCTTCTGCTATGTCAACTTCATCTTTTGTTTCTTGACTTTTTCCTACAACTCAAGCCAACACACATTTGTTAAATACTACCTCCAAAGAAGCGCTCTCTGTGTCTTTGTAATGTAGTGATTTCCTAGGTTCTCAATTAAAGTACAAACTTTGTTGTATTTTTGACCTAGTGACAGGCTAGATTGCCTAAATACTAGCATAGGTAAAATCAGAAAGGGGATCAACATTTATATAGCACCTGTTATGTGCCAGGCAACATGCAGAGCACTTTACAAGTTATCTCAATTATCTCAATTCTAAAATGTATAGGATTCTATCACTTTGTAACTTTCCTCTGCCATGCCAGATCCTTTCTTCCACGGGTGAATTCTTTTGAAGGGGTCTCCATTTAGGAGACAGGCTCAGGTGATTATGCTCATTGCCCTCCTGGCTGTGCTTCTAACTCTATGGACTTTGCTACCATGCCCCTGCCAAGGTACATCTTTTTTTTTTTTTTTTTTTAACCCCCCTGTTTTTCAGTTCCTTTTAAGCTAGTCTTCTTTCAATAGAATATAAGTTTCTTGAGGGTAAGAATTGTCTTTCTTTTTTGTTTTATATTACTTAGCATAGGGTCTGGTACATAGTTATCATTTTTATAAAGGCTTGTTGCCTTGCCTTTTTCCCACATATATTTTATTCTTTTCCTTTTGTATTTGTTCTGTGTCTACAAGGCATTTTTCTCACCTCTCCAATTATCCAAATCCTATCTAATCTGCAAACCCCAGCTCTTTTATGAAGCCTCAACTACTAGAGTCTACACTAATCTTTCCTTTTGCTCAATTCTTAGATCATTTTAACAAAGTCATTGAGTACATAGTTATGCATTCTCAAACATTGTTCTCTAGTTTTTGCTTATCTTTGAATATATTTAAGTTTATCATTCCAAGAAGAATGCAATTTTTGGGACTAACTTTTTTGTGCCTTTTATATATCTCCAAGTTGAGTATTGGACAAATATAGGAGGCTTAATTTTATTACTCTGAGTTATTATTCATGTTCCTTGGAGAAATATACTAAAAGAAAAACCTGGATATGTGGAAGAATAGACTATATATTCTATATGTGTATGTTTGTCTAATGTCTTTGATTTTCCACCATTTCTACTTAATTAATTGCTTGCTTTAATAACAACCTCAAGATTAACACACTTCATTTGGATAATAATACATGGTCAGTGAGAGTGTTAAGTGGGTAAATAGAGCCCACAAAAAATAAATATAATTGCCAGGTACTTAGAGGCTGAATCCTAGTGTAATAGACAAGAGAGTATAAACTATTGGGTAGTTCAGAGATTGTCTTTAATACACAATCCTTTTTACTTTTCCTGTGTTGCTGACTATATCAGACAAATAACTGATCACATGAGGAATACATGCATACTCACTACACATGTCTCTCATTTCATCTTTACTTAAGATGTATATGTAAAAATGTAGACATTTAAGATTATTCCAGTAATCAAAGAAACTGTTAAGCATTGTAGTAAGAGGTCAGCTTCTGAAAACCTTTGCTCTGGGATAGATTCTAAGCCAGGAAGAAGCCTGGATATATCCTTGTTTTTCTTTGTTGCAATAACAAAGGTAGTAAAGCTCCTCTGTTCTTGAACTGGTTTACAAAAGGAGCATTCTTTTAAGAATTAAAGAAGGCCATAAATTCTACTTCACATCATTCAGATTGGCCAAGATGACAAAAGAAGGAAATAGCAATTTTTGAAGAGATAATGCATGGCCAATATATTCCTTTGTATCATTGCATTGTTGGAGGGAAGTATAGTGGATAATGATAGATACACACACACACACACACACACACACACACCAAGAACCTCATCATAACATTTAAAAATGCACAGAACATAAAAAATACAAAAGGAGACAAATTGAAAAAATATGTTACTATTTTGTTAAATTATATATCTCATTATATATCTCATTATTATTTTATTATATATACATTTCCTTATTCATGATATAAATTATATATAATGTATAATATGATATATCATGTATATATGTAAACAATGTAGTTATATGATATATGTTTTATATATAATTTACTAAGATATTAAGATATACAACTACTTCTATGTAAAAAAGAGATGATAACAGTTCCTACCTCAGATGGTTGTTTAAGAGAGAAAACTTAGAGTTGATTGATTTGGAAAATGACCTGGTCAAAACTATGCTTAAGGAAGATCACTTTGGTTTTAGTGTGGAAGATGGGACCTCAGTGCAAAGAAACTTGAGGCAGGGAGGAAACCACTGCAAAAACCCTGGGGGGGCGGGTAGGGGGCCTAGGGGAGAAGAGTGGTGAGAGATTGACTAAATTAGTGACTGCATGGATAGAGATAAGGGAATAGAGTTGAGATTTGTAGGATGAAGGAAACAACCAGATTGAGTAATTGATTGGGGATGAAGATAAAATATGAATTAAGGATAGCACTGTGGTAATAATCCCAGGATACTACAAGAATGAAAGGACTTTCTACAGAAATATGGAGGCTTGGTAAAAGGGAGAGTTTTGGAGAAAGATAATTAGTTTTGTTTAAGACTCATTGAATTTAAATGATTTTCAAGTTGTCTGGTTTTAAATGTCTAGTTGGGGAAGTTCAGGAGATTAAAAGGCTTGATATATAGATCTATGGGTCAATTGCATAAAGATGATAATTAAATCTATGAGAACTTCTGGGATCACTAAAAGTTTATATGGAGACACAAGAGCCCAATATAGAGCCTGGGAATATATCAATTCAAAATCAAATACAATTAGGAGCTGTGATAGGGTTGATGATCTCACAAATAAGATGAAAGAGTGGTCGGTCAGACAGATAGATAGAAACCTAAATAAGAGAAAGCCTTACCATGGAAATCTAGAAAGGAGAGGAGAGAACAGTGAAAAAGGTCAAATGCATTAGAGAGATTGAAAAGAGGTTAAAATTGCCATTTTATTTGCTAATTAGGAGAACATTGGTAATTTTGTAATTAGTGAGTGATATGATCAGAAATCAGATTTCAAGGATCTGAGGAGTCACAAAGTAGAAACAATGAATATAGATAGCTTTTTCTTATGGTTTGGCTGAAAAAAGGGCGTAGGGATCTAAGAGGAGAGTTCCCAAAATTTTGGGATCCCTCAAATCAGAACCAACCCCACAGGAGTCATCTTTCTTTTGTCTCTCTTTCCTTCTCTCCTCCCTTCCTCCCTTCCTTACCTCCTCCCTTCCTCCCTTCCTCCCTTCCTCCCTTTCCTTCCTTCCTTCCTTTCCTTTCTTCCTTTCTTCCTTCCTTCCTTCCTTCTTTCCTTCCTTCCTTCCTTCCCTTCCTTCCTTTCCTTCCTTCCTTCCTTCCTTCCCTTCCTTCCTTCCTTCCTTCCTTTCCTTCCTTCCTTTCCTTCCTTCCTTCCTTCCTTCCTTCCTTCCTTCCTTCCTTCCTTCCTTCCTTCCTTCCTTCCCTTTCCTTCCTTCCTTTCCTTCCTTCCTTCCTTCCTTCCTTCCTTCCTTCCTTCCTTCCTTCCTTCCTTCCTTCCTTCCTTCCTTCCTTCCTATCTATGCGGGAAAGATTCCAATCTTTGATTCCCAACCCCCCTAGTTAATGTAAATTACCCTTTGACTCACAAATCCTGGTCCCTTTGAATTCCAATAGAAGATCTGGACCTGTCCTAGCCCCACCGGGATCTGAGCCAACTTTGGGGCTACACCCAAAAGCCCCTGGAGCTAAGTCTCCTATCATAAAAGGGCCACGCTGGGAACCCCTTTTTGCAGAGATTCCAAACAAGGTAGCCATGTGAGGACCCTCTGTCCAGTGCCCTCCTTATCTCTACCTTTACCTATCTCCTGCTTCTAAACTCAATAATAAGCCTCTTTTATCAATCTAGCTCTCCGGACCAATAAATGCTTTTATTGGGAATTCGCCCCGCTACTAGACCTCATTTACCGCCGTATCCTTATGCCGAATCCAAGGGGGTTGCAGGGGAGCTCTGTTTGACTCCCTGTACCCCAAACCTGCCACTAGACCTTAACTAAACCCTAATTTCATTTAGGTACCTCAAATCTAGACCTCAACACTTCCTTCCTTCCTTCCTTCCTTCCTTCCTTCCTTCCTTCCTTCCTTCCTTCCTTCCTTCCTTCCTTCCTTCCTTCCTTCCTTCCTTCTTCCTTCCTTCCTTCCTTCCTTCTTCCTTCCTTCCTTCCTTCCTTCCTTCCTTCCTTCCTTCCTTCCTTCCTTCCTTCCTTCCTTCCTTCCTTCCTTCCTTCCTTCCTTCCTCCCTCCCTCTTTCCCTCCCTCTTATCTCCACTTCAACAACTCAGAGGAAATCTGTTGTACAGGAAATCTGTCTACAAGTCCATGACTAGGTTTCCCAAAAAGTGAGCAAGAAGCTCTCCAACTTTTACATATGTTTGGAAGACAGGGCAGGCTTTCACCAACCATAGAAATGCATGTTCCGCTGGAATCTATTAACATACAAAAAACATGAATATTCCTTTAGATGCTTTAAATTCCCTCTGGAATATACTTTAGCTGATTAGTGACTACTCCCTACTAGCTTCAGATTTGTATTATGTGAGCAACTTATGGCAACTTCATTGTTGGTAAGGTCCATAACTTTTGCCAACTTCTCCCATGACATAATTTAATCCTTTGAGGTTCAAGGTAACCCTGTTCCTTTTCATAGAGGCATGCTATTGAAGAAATCTTCTCTTTCTGGAGTCTAGCATCCAAATGAATCGTGATCAGGAAGTCTCAATTTCTTGGAAGTTTTAGAATTTTCATGGAAAGATCCTTCACAGGAACTCTAATCTCCAACCTGTGCTGAGGGAAGAAAACAGAAATCGAGAAAGACAGGAAATAGAGGTCTAGGAACTCTCTTGTCATTTTTACATGGCATGTAGGATACCATGCCATATGCGTAAACGTTTCCATATACGTTCTTGAAGAGCAGAGGAAAAAAGAAGAATCTCTTCTCCCTTTCTCTGCTTGTTTCAGGTCTAATCCGTAAGTCCAACAGAGGGGGAAAAAGATCTATAGGGAAAAGTTAACTCTCTCTTCCTGCTTCTTGATCACCAATCAGGTAACCCCAGGCATCCTCAGTTACTGGGGATCACTCACAGGAATATCCAGGCTCTATCAAGCAGCTAGAGTACTTGACTATCTTCTGAAGTATCTGAAGTATACTTCCAGACAAGTACCACACCTTTTAACCACAATAGTTTTATTGTAGGGTTAATCAAATTAAGCAGGGTTTTTCTTAAACTGCCTCCTCCCCTCTCCCAGGAACAATCTCTCTCTCTCTCCCCCCCCTCTCTTCCCTCTCCCCTCTATACTATTATTGGCTATGGGGATACAATCATAAACTGGACTGCTTGCTGTTCCTTGCCACTTGAAATTCATTCATGACTTCTGCATGTTTTTCTCCATTCCTGGAATGTACTCTCTCTTCATTTCTACTTCTTAGAGTCCTTACCTTTCTTCAAGTTCCATCCCTTATAGAAAGTTTTCTGAATCTCCCAGTTTTTAAGTATATATCCTTGCATATATAGATCGTATTCTCTTGCAAAATCTCCTTAAGGTCAGAGACTAATTTTTTTTTCTCTTGGGGCAGCTAGGTGGGGCAGTGGATAGAGCACCAGCCCTGAAGTCAGGAGGACCCGAGTTCATATTTGGCCTCAGACACTTAACAAGTCCTGGCTATGTGACCCTGGGCAAGTCCCTTAACCCCAATAGCCTCAGCCAAAAAAATTCTTTTTTTCCTCTTCAGTTCCTAGAACTGCTCCTTCCCCAATTTAAATGTACAAGCTGGATGCCCCTGGAAATGACTACCAGGTTTAAGATGCTCTGTGGATTTGCATTTCTAAAATTTTAACTCATGAACTCCCATTGATGCATTTATTTTTAATAATTAACTAGGGACATAATTAGCTCTGGGCAGGATATACTTTTTCTTCTTGTGGTATCATGATACTTCCTCAAGGCTCAGCATTTCTTTTCGGCATGATGGTTTAGTAAACTACTCAGGTTCTGCATTGGTATCTACAGTTAAAAGAGCATATCAGCTGAAAGATGCCATGGTCATGGTGAGGCAGAAGGGAGGGAAGAAAGAAAAATCACCTCGACCCAAAAAAAGGAAAGGAGCAATTATCTCTTAAGAGCTGGCTTTTTTTTTCTCAACTACCAGAGCTCATACTTTCCAAAGCTCTCTCCTTACTAGATTTACTTTTTAGTGAATTATTGCTCAATACAGAATTTGAAACTTGTGTGAGCCCTAGTAAATTTCTTTGGATTTGTTCTTCCTAAGCTATGCTGGCTATATTTCCCCCATCCACACACATCCACACACTATATTTCAGAGATATCTTTAAAAGATTAAGAGTATTTTTGCTCAACACTCCTTCCCCTCCCCCTGCCAAGTTCTAGTGTATTCCTCCCATTAGTAGCTGTTATTAACTCCCAGTTCCATTTAACTAAACCAAAATGAATGAGCTTTTTGCAATGGATTTTCTTTACAAAATACAGCAGAGTAGAAGTATAAACTTTTCCTCTAATATGTGGGTGAGGGTGGGAAAGGTGATATAGTTAATCTCATACATCTCAGTTCCTTGGGAAAGTTTGTTCAACCTTAACAAAGTTTCTCCGTAGCATTTGCCCCACCATGTTCAATTCGAAATATAGCATTATTACTGGATGAGTCCTCATTAGCCACCATTATCCTCCTTACTTTCCAATGCTGGACTGGCTGGCTACAAAGCCTTGCATAGACTCCAATCCCCAACTCCTAGTGGCAAGATGATTTTTTTTTTTTTTTTTTTTTTTTTTTTTAGGGCCTGTATATATTATGATCTTAGACTCTTTCTGGATAGGTCTTGTTTTTAGTTTGAAGCCAACAAAAATAACTCAGGTTTTAGCTGATTAGGTTTTAACCATGAGGCTTATTTGCATTTTAATCAGGAACTCTGATTACGAAAAGTTTTTAAGCTCCCAAAGAATGGAAAACTAGATATCCTCTGAGACTTATTTTCAGCTTTAAGTTTTATAAGTATTTGTTTGAGTAGTGAGATACAAAGACCTGGGCAATCCCAGGGTCATAAACCTCTACTTTTGAGGTGAATGAGAAATACTCTATAATTGTGAGGATCAGATTTGGGAGTTAGAAGAATTAGGTCTGAATACCAGAGGTGCCATTTGTATGAGCCTAGATAAGTCATATTGCTTCTTTCTAGGGCTTAGTTTTCTTCATTGTAAAATTAAGAGCTTGCCTAAATGATATCCATTTTCCATTTTAAATCTAACTATCTTAAATGGATGGAGTTCCTGTGAGATTCTTCTGAGGATCTATATGACCTTTTCTTTCCTGGTCCATTGATGTTTGACAGTGTCCAGAAGTGATGGGTTGGTCTTTTTTTCATCCCAGAGCATCTTAAAATGAAATCCCATCTTAGAAATTTACTATTTAGGGGTCATTTAATTTATCAAAAATTTAGTTTCCTTCTCTGTAAAATGAGATTAATATTCATTCTGACTCTAAATTTTACTCCCATGATTCAACTAACTTTTCATCCTAGAACCTTCCTTGGTGTCTGGTACCTTCTCACTGTGGAACATCCTTTGGTAGTTCTGGTCTCACTTACCATTGATAAATTCTTTCTGGAATCTCCTTTTGGCGATAGTCTCTGGCTGGTCATGGTTTCATTCCTCTCCCAGCTCTGCTTCTGACCTATGAATTTTACTTTCATACCTTTGCCCAGGTAACTCTAATTATCATGCTCTCCAGCTTCTTTTATATGTTATCTTTCACATTAGAATGTAACCTCCTTGAGGGTAAAGATTGTATTTCTTTTTTTGTTACATTTGTATCCCTAGAGCTCAGCACAATTCCTGGCATTTAATAAATGTTTAATAAATGCTTTTTGCCTTCCTACTCTTTCCTGGGTTGTTGTGCAGAAAGTGTTTGTAAATGTTAAAAGTGCTCTTTGAATATGAATTATCATAAATTTTGAAGGTTTTACCTGGTTTTCTTTAGGTTCAGGGAAGAAATCTTTATAGAATGAAGTAACTTTAAAGACAGTGGTAGTTTGAATCCTGTATGACAATAACTTTTTGGCTTTGTGTTTCTGGACAAATCTTATAATGTTTCAAAGTCTCAGTTTCTCTTTCTATAAAATGAAGATAGCAACAGCACATACTATTACCACACACACACAGAGCAGTTAGATGGTACAAAGTAGAAAGAGTGCTGGGCTTGAAATCACTAAGACTCATTTTCATGAGTTTAAATCTGCCACTTACTAACTGTGTGTCCTGTTTTGCCTCAGTTTCTCCTCCGTAAAATGAGTTAGAGAACTCCAAATGGGGTCATGAAGAGTCAGCCATGACTAAACAACAACAAATGTTGTTGATGATTAAATGAGACAAAGTATATTAAGTACTTCATGAAACTTTAAGAAAAGTACTATATTAATGTCAATTGTTATAATAGAAGCAGTATGGACAAAAAAGATGGTTGTTGTTGTTGATTCTTTGATCTTAAAGATGATCATAACATTAGGGAGGTTATAGTAGGACATGCAAGTCAATTGAATTTGAGTGAGGGAGCTAGCAAAGTCATTTTCTCCTGGGAAGTCATCTGGGTTCAGTGGCAAGGTATAGATCAGTTCTACTTGAGTGGGCCTTGGATTCAATGGGAGATTTTTGGCTTTTTTAAATCTAAGGTCTTTAACTGGTCTCAGTTACTAAGTGATTGAGACTAGATAAGAAAGAAATGAGATGAATAATGACCTTTTTTACCTAAGCAAAAAAAAAAAAAAAAAAAGGAAAAAGAAAGAAAGAAAGAAGTATTTAAAAAGGAGATAATAGGTCTAATGAGAAGAACTCTGGTTTTGAGTCAGAAGGGCTAGATTTGAATTCCTGCATGTGTAGAGAAAGGAGAAAGAAAAGTTCTTCCATTTTGCCTTGTAGATGGGGTGGGGTGGAATGATAATTTGGGTTTACTAGGCAGGGATATGTGCCTAAAGGTATTTTAAACTCCACCACCCAGCCTCATTATTATCCAGTATCAGTAACTTTGTATCTTTCAAAACTGTGGGCTGCTTCATCACTCCTATTCATTATACTATCCCCCACCACCCCGAACTACATTCTTATTATCAATTAAAGTAGGGAATCTTAGCCTTTTTGTGACAAGGACACCTTTGGCAAAACTCATGGATTCTCTCAGAATCATGTTTTAAAATGCATAAAATAAATACACAGGATTAAAAAGAAAACCAATTTTGTTGACCTACACATGTATGTTTATATATGTACATATATATGAGTGCATACATGCTCGAATATACATATATGTATGTCTATCCATCTATCATTCATAGAAAGCAGGACAAGAACCTCTGCTTTAAAGTTTAGAAACCAAATTTTAAATTTCTTCATAATTCTGTGAACTAGATAGTATATTCATATTGTTCCCTTTTTATGAGGAGGACAAGGGCATGGTGCCTTGGTCATATTTACTAGTTGGTAAGTGACAAAGCTGGAATTTTTTAGATTAAGAAACATAATTTAAACAATTAAAAAAAAGATAAAATTAAAAAATGAGATCTTTTGACTTTTGGTTGCTTAATTCCATGTCTTCTCTGCCTCCTCAGTTCAGTCTCTTATCAGTGGGTGTTAAAAATGTCAGTTTGTTATGCTTGATGGACAATGCATAGACTTTTTTTTTTTTTTTTAATTTAATAGCCTTTTATTTACAGGATATATACATGGGTAACTTTACAGCATTAACAATTGCCTAACCTCTTGTTCCAATTTTTCACCTCTTACCCCACCCCCCACCCCCTCCCCTAGATGACAGGATGACCAGTAGATGTTAAATATATTAAAATATAAATTAGATACACAGTAAGTATACATGACCAAAACGTTATTTTGCTGTACAAAAAGGATCAGACTCTGAAATATTGTACAATTAGCTTGTGAAGGAAATCAAAAATGCAGGTGTGCATAAATATAGGGATTGGGAATTCAATGTAATGGTTTTTAGTCATCTCCCAGAGTTCTTTCTCTGGGCATAGGTAGTTCAGTTCATTACTGCTCCATTAGAAATGATTTGGTTGATCTCGTTGCTGAGGATGGCCTGGTCCATCAAAACTGGTCATCATATATTATTGTTGTTGAAGTATATAATGATCTCCTGGTCCTGCTCATTTCACTCAGCATCAGTTCGTGTAAGTCTCTCCAGGCCTTTCTGAAATTATCCTGTTGGTCATTTCTTACAGAACAGTAATATTCCATAATATTCATATACCACAATTTATTCAGCCATTCTCCAACTGATGGATATCCATTCAGTTTCCAGTTTTTAGCCACTACAAAAAGGGCTGCCACAAACATTCGAATGCATAGACTTTTAAATTGAGTCTTTTGAAAATAATTCCTTAACCCAAAAGAATGAAATGAGAAGTAGGTATTCCAAGCAGTGAAGCAAATTTACTTCAAATACTTGAATCAGATTGGATTTTATACTGTCCCTCAATCCCATTGTTTCTGACCTAGGGTTAGCTCTTAATAAGGGGATGTTCTGGCTAGAGGTAAAATAATTTAGGAATTAATTTCCAAATCTCTAGACATTCTAGGGAATAGAGTTAAACTTGGGATGTAAGGACGACATTTGATGATGATACACTGAAATTACTTGATAAGACATCAGGGGTACTTAAATTATTTTGTGTCCTGGAACCCCTTTGGTGATCTGGTGGAACTTACAGAATGAAATACATGAGCTTATAAAGGAATCAAAATATTTAAAAAAACATTAATAAATATCACACTAAGAATCCTTGCTAGATGTTACAAAACTCACCACAGCTTTTTTTGGGGGGGGAGGGGAGCGGGGAAGGTGGATGATAATCAAGAAGTTCAGGAGTCCAGAGACAACTTTGATTGTCTTAGAAGTTGCTTCCTGCTTTGAGGAGAAGTCTCCTATATATATTCTGTATGATCCTGGGAAATAACTGATTCAATCTTCATGTAAAAAGAACATTAAAGGGGCAGCTAGGTGATGTAGTGAATAGAGTACCAACCTTGAAGTCAGAAGGAGGACCTGAGTTCAAATCTGCCCTCAGACACTTAATACTTCTTAGCTGTGTGACCCTAAGCAAGTCACTTAACCCCAACTGCCTCAGGGAAAAGAAAGAACATTAAGAAGAATTCTACTTATTGGTGTTAAAATATTTTATGTTACTTTAGTTCTATCTTTACAATCAGTTTATAAGCCACAGAAGAAAATCAGATGCTTTTCTTTATTAAAAGAATTGGTTTTAATCATTAGATTTGGTTATTTCTAAAAATTAATCCATTTTTCAAAGATGAAGAGCTGCTACCCTTGAGGATATTGGTAATTCCAAACAATGGGTTTCTAGAATATTTAAAAACATGCTAATGTATAAATCTCCTAATAAGACAATTTCAATGGAAACCAGCATTTCTTTGAACATACAATTTTTCTCTGTATTTTTAAAATGTTACTTTATTGAACTATCTTTTAAGTTATTTATTTCGAGACACAAATATGATGATAACCTTAACATCTCAGAGGATTCTGAGATCAGATTCTGATTTGAAGTGCTCCTGCTGGAAAGAAACAAGCATTTATTAAGCACCCCTACTGTATGCCAGGAACTGTGCTAATTTACAATTATTATCTCATTGATTTTCCTAACAGCTCAGGGAGGTGGTAGGTGTTATTATTCTCCCTATTTATAGCTGCAGAAAACTGAGACAAAACAAGGTTCAGTGATTTGCCCAACCAAAGTCATACAACTAGTAAATATTTGAGGCCACATTTTGAACTCGGGTCTTCTAGACCCAGGCCTGGTGCTTTATGCACTATGATGCCATCTAGCAGCTTAATAGACATATATACACACATACATATGTTTACATTGCAGTAATATTTCTTTGTTAGAAATAATATTTTTCTCCCGAAGGGCTGATTGAGGAATATTTCTTTCTATAGGTGAGAATCTGAAGTCTGATTTGAATCTGCCCACAGAGTAACCCTATGCTAAACTTTAAAGCTTGTCAATAATTTAGAACTTGTGCTCAGTATAATGTTCTTTGGTGTTGGACAATGGTATGTTTATGTGCTCTTAAGATCCTTTTTCATGTTTGTCAGTGGTAGGGACACCCATCTCTGATCATAAACTCCATGGGTACAAATATCATATTTAAATTATTTGTATGTTGTCCAGTAAAGAATTATGTGTAAGTGGAAGCTTAATAAGGATCATAAAATTGTAGTCATTATGATAAAATACTAAATGTCCTCTGACATAAGTCTGGGTCTTCCTCCTCCCCCAAGAAAGGACTAGTCAACAATAATAGCAATATCATAGTGTGTTATCAATGGAAAAATAAAGGAAGAAGTGAGAGAATGATGCTAGAAGTCCTAGAACTTTCCTCTTTCCTACCATATTTGATCAGTGACTACCCACTAAGAACTAATTTCGAAATTGTGAGCTTCTTAAGATTGTCTTTTGCCTTTCTTTGTATCTCCAATCTTTAGCACAAGCCCAACACATGGAAGATGTATATTGACTAATTGACTGACTAATTTATACCTCTATTTGCCCTTTTGATAATGTTGGTTGTCCAAGTAATGGGATAGAGCTCCAATGGCCTGGCCCATAGAAGAAAGTCACTGTATTATCCACCTATCTCCACACTTAAGCAACTTTGTCAACACTGCCCTGACAGAAGGACAGGTAAAGCATACTCTATGGATCAGCTGAGTCTTAAAGGAAGCCAGGGAAACCAGTAGAGGTAAGGGGGCAGAACATTCCAAGCAATGAGACCAGAGTGTTGTCTTTTAAAAACTGTAAATGGTTCAGTGTAGCCATATTGTAGAATGGGTGGAGAGTAACATGTAAGAAAACTAGAGAGGTCAGAAGGATAAAATTATAAAAATAATAAATCCTAAACAGAAGACTTTGTTTTTGATTCTGAAGATGATCCTGGAGCTCATTAAATGTGTATGTATGTGAGAGAGAGATGGTCACAATGCCAGTAGTCTTGGCATTGAGGGGAGGCTAGGTTGGAGCAAGGAGAGGTTTAAGGAAGGGAGACTAGTCATAACATTAATCCCATAAATGTATATCTATCATGAAAACTGCTTCAACAATCCTCTCTCACTAAAAAAAAAAAAAAAAATAAATAAATAAATAAAAAAAATCTCTATTTCAGCTACTTTACTGGACATTATCATTATTGAGTGGGCTTTATGATCTAGGTATGAAATATTCTTGGCAATCTTTTGTATCATAATACTTTTTTTACATGATGTAATACAGTTAAGGTGCCTTGTCAACAAAAAGAGAGAAAACAAAGACTCCTAAACTATTTGCTTAATTAATTCTAAGAAGGGATGGAGCATCACTGTAACTAATTTCTAAGCCCTTTTCTTTGGTGGTGGTGGTGGGGGGGAAAGGCTGTATTTGAAGGTAAGGGGTGCTGGTAGCAGTCTTATTTGCAGTACTATATTTTACTTAGCCTTTTAAAATTATGTTACACATTTCCAAGATATAACAACTGAATGCAATCCACTAAGTGAATAATCCACATACAGCTAAATCTAAAATTATCTTTTTTAGATATATGGGCATGTGTTTTAAGTTAAGGGGGCATTACAGATGTCTACTAGAACAATAATCTTTTCATAAACAAAATCAGAGAAATGATGCATTTCTATCAATCACCAGGGCCTGGGATATAAGGACTTTGTATTCTGACTATACTGGTAACTCTGTTATTGTCTATGCTTTGGTTTCCCCAAATATAAGACAAAGAAGTAAACTACAACCATTTACCTTTATTTACCTAGTTGGCAATAGATAAAGACTTAAGTAAGGTTCTTTTAAACTATAGTATAGTTGAAGAAATCTTTTGAAAGATAATCTTTTAAATTCTTTCCTTCTCAAATTATGATCATATGATTTTTATCGTTTGCCACACGCAGATATGTGTGTGTTACATATATTTTGAATCTGACAGTCACCTCCTAGAGGAAACAATTTATAAGGGGGGAAAAACCCACCACGATGTTTTGCAAAGGCAATAATATAAGAGGTATTATGAGGTAGTAGAATAAAGAAGATGTCGATTCACAACATGCTTTTCATACATACTGACTATGGTGTATGACTTGAGCTCACTTCAAAATTTTACACTTCAGAGAAATTGCCTATCTATCTGTTGGTAGAGGGAGTTTCCTGACCAAAGAGCTTCTTACGCAGATGAAACCAAAGGTCTTGACAAACAAACAAAAAAGTTAGATATTAACATTCCATATAGGATTTCTTTACATTTCTTATATTCTCTTAGATCACTGGTTTTGTAACTCTATTGTGTCAGAAATCTATGTGTAAGTGTAAATATGTAAACAGTAAATGTGTAGTAAGTAAATGTGTAAGTAGTAAAATGTTAGTGATCTCATTTGGTTTTGTTTGTTTATTCATTTGTTTTTTTGGGGGAAGGGCAAAGATACTGGAGTGATTTACCAATTCTTTTTCTGGATCTTTTTTACTGATGAGAAATTGAGGAAAACAGGGTTAAATATCACTCCCAGGGTCATACAACTAATAAGTGTCTGAGGCTGTTTTAAATTCACAAATATGAGTCTACCTGATTCTAAGTCCAGTAACCATTGTGCCATTTAGCTACCCTCAGTAAATGACTGATAAATGCTGAATTCATAACTGATCATTGAAACTCTATTAAGGGTATTTCAAATGTATATATACCTCTCAATTTAAAATAGGTAACTCTTCAAAGAATAAGTATGCTAAGAAATAGTCCACAGGTCATATCTGGAATTCAAAAAATGTAGGTTGGTATTTGTGAAGTGTTTTGAGGGTAGTTAGTTGATATTCTTGATTCATCATGCTAGAATGTCATCTCATCTCCTGACTCATAATTAAAGTTCCTTCATGGCTACAACTTACTCTTAGAAATCTGCTGTTGGAATGTAGTACAGAGGGAATCTGACTTCATTTAGCCTGTGAGGTTTAACAAGACTGTAGTCTCAAGGTTTTAAGGCTGAGCCACATCACTATCTCAGGTTTTTGATGACACCATAAACCACTTGAGATTTATGATGTTAGCAGATGCCATTAGATATGTATGTGCACAGGTGCAGCTTGTAATTAGTGAAAAAGACAAACTTGGTGTGTATGCATATATATGTATATATATAAAATTTTTAAACACACACACATACACAATAGTTTAAAATTTTACAAGGGATGCCTGTAAATTTGAGTCATTCATCTACCTGAAGGCAGGAGCAGGCTAAGGTGATGGTTTCAGTCCCTTAGTATTAGTCTATTTAGAATGAACAGCTATGTTTTGTAGAATAGAAACTGTGTTTATTTAGACAGGGTTGTACCTGTGAAGAAAGGGTTTAACATATTATAGTTGAAGTCTTCCATAACCAATGAATAGTCAAGATAGCTGATGGTATTTATTCTTTATACTTGGTCTTAATTAGAAAAAAAAAAAATGTACTAGATATGTTTCCTTCATACCTCAATAAAAAGTCCTATCAGTACAGTTATAATTTAATGGAAACCATTGTCAATAAGAAATGTCACATATATTTAACCTTCAAAGCAAATGGCAGATACTGTACAGGTTCCTCCTCATAACCTGAGGTTTATCTAAATATGTAATAGTTCTTGTCAAAAACTTTTATAACTATTTTTTGATGGTTTATTAGTATATGGATTTTGAATTCTGTAACATGATGTTATAGTAATTTATTTGTTATAAAATTATTAGCAAATAACTTGAACATCTGATATATAATTTGTTTAATATTATAATTATTAAATGTTTTAATACATTTATAAAGCATAGGTTTAGTTAAAATGAATGTTAGTTTTAAAGCAGCCTAAAAGCCACAATCTAATAATCTGTTTATTAGTTATTATGTACTGTTTAATAACACTTCTAAAAGTATAGATAAAACTAAAACAAGCTTGCTCTATTTTTTAAAGGAAACATAGAAGCCAAAATAAACACCTTTGCAGTAATAATTGAAAATTACTGGTTTGGTTGGAATAGAGGAATTACTTCAATTGTGATATAAAGCAATGAAGTAGTGCTTGCCTTCTAGAAATAATTACATAGCGATTATTTTTAAAGATAAACAAACACACAGATGTGCAAGTATGTTTTTTAAATTCTTAATTTGCAAAAAATATATATATTGCATTATAAATTAATTTAATTATGGATGGAGGAAAAACATTTGCTTTAGTTTACTTGTAGAAGCTTCTAGTAAGTTCTAATGGATTACATGCCTTTAACTTAAGACAGAAAAATTACTTGTTCTACTGGAATTACTTCAGTGTAGAGTGCCAAAGTGCCTAAGTGGTTTTTGAATAGTGCTTATTTTTGTAGACATTTCCTTGATGAATAATTTTGATGAATAAATTATGATTTAAAAAAAAAACATAAAAAAATATTTTGGACTTTAATCATATTGTGTGAAAGGCCATTAGCCAAAGTGATCCTAAATCAAAAAAAGATCCATTTATTTAAAAGCATATACTAATGTATATATATATATATATATATATATATATATATATAAATATATATATATATATATTTACCTATACAACAAGGTTAGTGTTAGAAATTAGCGGGCTTCTCTGGATATTAATTGAGAATTCTAGTTTAATAACTATATAAAGTGAATATAAAGGAATGAACCAATTTCTATAAGTTATACATAAAATAAAAGGAAGTTTGACTATAGTCAAACTGTATAAAATATGTGTGATATTGGTTTCTTATTTGACAGATAAACAAGAGGAAGAATGAATAGAATATGTATACCTCTGCATATAAATCTCATGTGTTGAAAGAAAGGACAGAGAAATAAAAATATAATCTATGAAATATTACAAATGACACATAATAGTATTGTTGATTACTAAATAATATGCTTGGGGGGGAGCAGAATCCCATGATAGGGGATTCTAAATCTAGAATCATCTGTTTTAGTAATAATCACTTGAGCTTAGACAGCTTTGGAAACCTACTTCTTTCTGTTTTCATTCTCCCTTTTTTATTTTATATAGAAACCTTCTTGAATAATACTAAATATTTTACATAGCATTATCTCTTAAATCATGTGAATTGTCTTATGTGATAGGAGGAGCTGATAGTTTAGCTAAGTAACTTCTAGAAACAATGATAAGAAATCCTTTTTAGTTCTTTTTCAATTGAGTTAAAACCAATGACAGAATTTTTCATTGATGTTCTATGACATGTTTTGATAGTTCCTTTATTTGAAATCTATTCCCTTAATTAGCATTCATCATTGATAAGTAACTTTTTAATTCAGATTTTAACATATAAACAAAAATGTCTACATTATGATTTTAACTTAGAAAAAAGGCCTGTTATCTATTCATTTGAGTATCTCGGCACCATAAGGAATGGTTATAACACATATTTACTGAATGGTGGTAGTCTCTGAACTCTGGGTAGGAAAGTAATCTAAAGTTTATTTTCCTCTGGATGCCATATAAAAATGTATATGAATATATTCATATGTGCATGTGTGTATACATACATATGTATATGCATAAAGCCTAATCACCTCTCACTTATGTTTATCCCTTTGTTTCTCTTCCCTAAAATAGTTATGAAAGGTTAGTATTATAAAGGTTACTTGCCCAAATTAAGATCACACAATTGATAATCTAGCATCTTCTAATATGATCAATGTTACCTTGAGAATTTCTCAATTTTATTGCTTGGAAAATGTTCCAAAAGTGTGTATGGATGTTATGTATAATGTTCTCACAGTAAGAAAATAGGAAAGGGAGGGGAGCAACTGTATTTAATACTGTGTATTATAGGCTCTATGAAGCAAAAGTATATGAAGCTCTTTGGAATTTTGGGATAAACTTAATTGGGATAAAATACTGATATGCTAATGTTTAGTAGAGAGATAAGAACAATTCATCTGGAGCTGTTCTGGTCCCACTAGTAATCATATAATTGAACAGGTTTTTAGAGAATATTTGAAGCCATCATTGTCCCTTGTGCAATTACATAATTAGTTTCACTGTATAATAAAACCTAAAAATGTGTGTGGAGTAGAAGTATGACTCAATTTTGAGACATTTTCATTTTAAAATTTCCCAATATTTGATTTGTCTAATATCCGAATTAAAAAGCATACCATAATTTAACTTTTAAATATATTTTCATTAAGTGATTGTGTCTGAAACATTAAGCAAAGCAATGGATATTTAGGTGAAGAACAAAGAAATTACTTTATGGCCATTTATTGATTAAAGCAACCTTAGACAAGAAAATCCATAGGCCTAGTATTCTAATAAAGAATACCTCTTTATTTTTATCCATTTAATATCAATATTGCTTCTTTGTAGGTATACTTACTTATACTTTAGTCACTACGTAGTTTCAAGTTACTTTATTTTAGGGATAACTAAGTACCAGAACAACCCCCCCTACCCCCCCAAAAAAAATGTAGCCTTGGAAAGAGGATCTTCAAAAAGTTGCTCGGAAAAAATCCCTTGCCTGATCTACTAGTCTAGATATGTACATTACATATATTTTTTATATTCTTTTAACAATTGTTAAAATCCAAAGCAGTTACTGAGAGACATCATCATGCTTACTCTGCAGTTACTCTGACTCCCACACTGTCTCCAGCAGAAAGCACACTACAGATATACACTCAAGAATCACACAAAGGCAGGCATACAAATGCTCATGGAGACTCACAGAGACTCCTCTCTCTCTCTCTCCCTTCGCTCCCCACCCCCCCCATCTCTCTTTCTCTGTCTCTGTCTCTTTCTCCCTCAACCTTATATATACTCATACCATTCCCCAGCCCTCTACTTTCCCAACCCCCAAATCATGAAGACCAAACACACATACACACAACACACACACACACACACACACACACACGCACACACACACGCACACACGAGGTGTGGCCATAGAGAAACCCACTTCCTCCATTGGTATCATATACAGTGCTAATTTCAGGGGGGCGCTTTGACCTGTAAGCCGCTGACCAGACTTCAATGCTGGCTGCCCTCTAGGCTTCCTGTAGCTCGCTTGCCCTCATTGGAGGCTGATATATGAATATGCAATAGCTATTTCCCCAGATCCCTTCCTTCTTCCTTCTTTTTGGTTTCTCACTCAGCCGCCAGGCGGAAGCGAAGAGCTGCACTTTCCAATTGCTCTAAGAGCGCGGCTGTCTGGGGACTGGGAGGAGGTGGAGGAAGAGGAGACCGAGAAAGAGACGAAAGAGTGCGAGAGGGAGAGAGGGTGGCCTCGGGAGAGGAAAGGGTGTTTTGGTGGGTGGTGGTTAGAGGGAACCACCGCCGCTGCCCCGGCCAATCAGAGAGAAGCGGAAAGAGGCCAAGTACGCAGCCCAGCGCTAGTATCGCCAGCCCGATCTGCAGAGCGGAGCCAGACCCAAAAAGGGGGCGGGGGGGGGGGGAAGGGGGGGGAGAGAGAGAAAAAGGAAAAAGAGAGGCGAGGGAAAAAAAGAGAGACAGCATTATACACACATATATAACCCAGAGAGTAGCCTAACTGAAAACGAAACGAAACGAAAGACACCCCCTTCCCCCCAAAAAAACCCCCAGTAACAGTAACTCCCTCCCCCCCATCAAAATAAAACAACAACAAAACAAACAAAAACAAACAAACAAAAAAAAAACAACCGACCACGAGCTCAGCCAGTCCTGGACAGAGTTCAAGTCAACCACCAAAAACTACTTTCCAGCACTGCAGTGAAAGAGGAAGAAAGCCTGGAAATTCGGAGGGACTGAAGGGGAGGGGAGGGGTCTACCCACTGACTTTGACTTTTACCGCCTTTTCCTCTCTGACCAAAAACTCTCTTCCTGTTGTGATATTGTAGAAATAATAATAATAAATAATGGTTGTCTGCTACTGGAAATTAAAACAAAAAAAAAAAAAAAAAAAAAAAAAAAAACCAAAAACCCAACACAAAATCAACCCCTTAAGGAAAGCATTAATCTCTTTGTACCTGAGAAATGGGAAGCCAGCGGCCTTGTATCCTGTTAGTGATTAAGAATCCCATCCATTTAATGCATTACAACGCGATGGTATGTGGCGTGGAGATAATATTGTATTTGTTTGCTTTTTTTCCTCCTCCTCCCCCCCAGATTTTTTTCGGTGTATGTGTGTGTGTATTTTATCGTACACCTTTAAATGCTGATATCAATTCTGTTTTGCGGTTGTGATATGTGGATTGCACATATATGTTATATGTAATTGCGTGTGTTTATATGTATTTGTTTTTGGCAGGTTTTGTATATGGGTTACACGTTTATGCCAGGAATCAGTGGATGGGAGTGTTCGTCCAAAAAGTGCTGAACTTGGCACATTTCCTGCTTCAACTTCCACCTTCCCCTTTCCCCCTTTCCCTCCCTCCTCCCTCCTCCCCCTTCCTCTGGCAGGCAACTATCAGTTAAGCCCTGGAAAGGATTAATGTGTGAATGTTACTTTAGTTGTACCTTGTAGCCAGCTTTCTTTCTCGCTTGTTGCCTCACGGTTTCCTTCTTTTCTCTTCTATTTTAAGCACAGTATTTCTCATGTAGGCTGCCTACTTTCACTCCTAATGCATGCCTTTAGTTTGGAAGAGGGAGGGAATTATGAAAGGAAATATCATTATTTGATATATGGTTTTCTATCGACATGCATTTTAAAGTTTCATATCTAATGCTGTAGTGTCAAATTGTAGTGGCATTTTTCTTTCTTTCCTTTTTCTGGGTGTGTGTGTGGGAGGGGGCAATAACATAATGAATTTCTTCCTCCTCCCCCTTAATATTTATTTTCACCCTGCTGTTTTGCTGTGGGATTTTTTTTTTTACCCTCTCTACTTAAGTCTGTGTGTGTGTCTGTGTCTGTCTCTCTTTTCCCTTGTCCTCTCTTCGCCAGTATGTCTGGGCCACATTTTAATGCACAATATCCCATCCATTAAGTTGTGGTTGAATGCGGAGTGTGTGAGGACTTGGCAGCTCTCAGGTTGAAGGGGGCGGGGAAGCCAGCTTCGACTTTGACACAAGATGCCGAAGTGGCGTGATCTGAATTATTATTAGGGCTGTGAACATGGCCATCTTCTCCTCCTCCAGTTGGAAGAGCTGCCATCGAACTTGAGACGAGACAGACAAGATCTCCAAGTTTTTTTTTTTTTTTTTTAAGTACAGTAGCTGGCAGGGAAAAGGCGCCAAAATACACAAGATTAACTCTAACTTTCTTTGAACTGATCTCAGAGCACTATTCCATGTAACTCTAACTTTGGATAAGTGGGGGGAAGTTAACTTTTGAACCCACGGTTGAATAAATATTTGTCAGCCCTAAAATGGAATTAATCTCCCCAAGTAATATATTTATATTTATGTGGTTTGGGGGAAATATCGCGTAAATAAGTGTGTATGGATCAGTCAAAGGAGCTCAAGATTTAATCAATATCACAGTTAGTGCATTTACTGTATGCAGGAGAGTGGATTTCAATCCATTGTGAAGCTGAGAAACTGACCTTTATGCAGCCTGAGTAAAAACTGCTAAGAGTTGTGAAACACAAAACGTTGTGGTTTACGGTTTTACATTTGAGGTTTGATGTTTTCATTTAATGGTCTGGAAGATGGGGAAAGCTTCAGTGCTGAAAAGTCCCTATTAAACCAGATGTGGACAAAGGTCAAGCACTCATACTCATTGATACAATATCCTGCAGATTCCTACTTTACTGATGGGTAGCAGAGGAAAAACTGCTGAGTAGTAAAAGTATTTGAGTGCTAATTTTAATTTATCCTTGTGATAGCATTTCTGTACACTTGAAAATGTCTTTTTTTTTAAACTGAATGTACTCGATTGTATAGTTATGTTATTTTTTATTAAAGCAAATAAGAAATTGAATAGACATTTCCCCCTTGTAAATGTGGAGAATTTAACTGTTTAACTTCCAAATTAAATTTTCCTATCAGTTTTTATCATACATTTTAATTGTGCATATATTTAATTTTAAGAGTCAGACACATCAGTAATATAATTATAGGCTGAATGGTGATTTAAACATCTATAATTGTTCTTTAGGATTCTGACATCAAAAGAGAGAGAAAATATCCATTTAATTCAGCTATTTGCTATATATTCTAAGTATAAAATACTTTAAAGAAATTATGCAAGGAAAATAGAAAATGTATTTATTGTGTTTTTGTTTAATAAGTTGCTTCATTTAAAAAAATCTCCTGTAAGATGCTCTCTTAAGTTGGAAAATGAATATTTCTGAATTTATATCTAGTTTTGATTTTTTATTTACAATGACACCTCTAAAAAGGCAATTTGGAAGAGGGTCCAGGAAGTTTAATTGAGTTATTCATTATTGTTTACCTTTCACATGGTATTTTTAAAAATTACTTAAAGACTTTTGAGAGCAGAGACCCAAACATCTATTTCTCTATTTCCAAAAATCATATTAGTGTATTTGTTTGCTTATTTTCAAAGGTCAGAATGGCATATTTTAATGAAAACACACTGACTTAATTGTGGAAGTAAAAATATTCTATCATTTTACTGTAAAAGACTTAGTACCCAAACAATTATAACTCTTTCCAAAGTAGTTAAGGTTCTTACAGTGTGTGTGTGTGTGTGTGTGTGTGTGTGTGTGTGTGTGTAGTGAATAAACTGAGTAATCAAAAACAATTAGTTTTGAAACACAAAAGTAAAATTAAAATCTAATCCATGCAAGAAGTAGAATGATGCATGGGAAAAGCTATCCGAAGATTTCTTTGGAGGTTCTGGAGATGAATATTGAATTGGCTTAGCTCTTTATAGTAATGCACAGGGACTAATCATTAAGACTATTTTGAGAATTGGTTCAGAGTCTATGTTTGGACTTTCAGTTTGTAAATAAATGTGCATAAAATGTAGATATGGTGAGACAAATTATACACACACATATATACATAGAGTGTGTGTATATATATATATATATATATATACATATTATATTAATCATGTGTATTTCACTCCTGGTATGTCAGCAATAACATCATTAATAGAAATACTTTTCTTATTTAGCATTGACCTCAGGGGACACCAGAGAGCTCCCAGCTCCTAATGAAGGTAGGGGAGTCCATGGATATTTATTTATCTTGATAGTGCACAATGCTGGTAGTGAGAAAAATAACTAGTATAGATTAGGAAAGGGAGAAATAGGGTTAATTTGACAGTAATGGTTTAAACACTAAGAGAGTCAGGCACAATTTTGTAATTCTTGACAAGTTGTGACAATTTCAGGACTTTGGATTGTTTATTTCTGAATTTTTGTCAATTGTATTTCGTGTGTGTCTCCAGAGATAAATTTATAAATGATACAAATTTCTGTGGTACTTTAACACTACATAACATGGACAGTTGCTGGTTAGGTCAAGAGGTGCATTTCTTATCTGTTCCAAGTAATGGAAAGGATGAACAACTTTTCAGGTTGCTTCCTGGGTTCAAGGGGTTATCTGTCTTAGTCTCTCTCTCTCTCTGAATATATACCTATATATGTATGCATTTTTGTATACCCATCTGCTCACAGAGACAGACACACATATATATGTGTATATGTGTGAAACAATGGGTTTGTTTGATATCAAAATGAAGCTTAGCTTCCTTCTCATACCCTAAACCTGAAAGTCATTAATTGGACTGAAAATGACATTATTTATATAGAAAAAAAACTTTCCCTCTGAAAGGCACAGGATGCTTAACCTTCCCTCCAGACTTTTCTGGGAAGGTCTGTGAGGGACTGGATGGAAGGCAATCAATATTTGTAGTTATTTTGAGATGTCTGACTGTAGGCTTAAGGGATCTAGTCTCCAAGAGGTTACTAAAAGGCCCCAGAGCTGTTACAGCTTGATTTTTACCTGCATTTGGGTGTAGGGGGGGAAAAAATCTGTCACCTAGGGTATCAGTAATCTCTTTTTAAATGAACAAACCTGTTAGTTTCAGAAAAAATTCTACCCCACCCATTTTTTAAAGGTGGCAGGAATAGAGAAGAGGGGGAAGTGTTTTTTTTTTTTTTTTTTTTTAAAGAAATATAGTAATCTTAAAATCAAATTATTGTGAAGCCTGCTCACAGTTGCTGGATAGACTGCTTCAGTATACCATGTCAGAGTTGGTATACTGGAGCTATCCCATCAATTTCTTGGGTAGGTTAAAGTGTGCCAGCCCTGCCTCTCTGTTTAACCCGTTCAGTACAGGAATGAGAGGAAACCAGAAAGTAAAACCCCAAACATTTCCAGACATCTTTGAAGAAATCTAGAGGGATCCTTTGGAAGCTTAAGAATAATATGAATCTTGGAAAAGGTGGGAGTGGAGCAGGGAACGGATAAGCTATTCTTTTCACTTCCCAAGGTACCTGACTTCTGCTGTTGGGAAGAAATAATTTGTCCCACTCAACCAAATTCATCAGCCCCTTTTTCTGAGAGGTTTTCTGGTCAACTATTCCTAGAAAGGTCTAGAGTTTACTTTGGCATAAGTAGGTTAAGAAAGAAATGTAAGTTTTACTGGTAAGTTACCTATCTACCTGTCTGGCCAGGGCTTTTGAGGGCAAAGAGTGGAATCAAATAGAAATAGCATAAAGTACAGACATCTAACAGTCCCTTTCTCTTCCCTTCTCCTTATTATCTTTCTCCCACTATACTTTTTATTTCTTCTCTATATTCCCTTTCCCCTGCATAGGAAGCTCAATTTGGCAATGGAAGTAGTGAGTAGAAACACTGTTACTAGTCACCACGCCCTATATAACTACAATATTTCAGCTTTTACAATATCGGATGAAGATAAAGCTGAGGGACATTTTTGCCCCTAAAAGATGCCTCTCTTTGGGTGAGGAACAATACCAATGGTTAGTGGTTCTTACCTGGAGCCTGGCACGAAGTCCTCTGTGCTGCTTCTGCTACTGGTGTTAACTGGATTCCTGTTGTTGCTGCTAAGTCAGGGGTATTCATTCTAATTAATGGTTGTAATCTCTCTTTGGCTTTGGAAACATTTTGGAAGTGATCTTGGTTTGAGGACGGTAAGGGGAAGTATTTTCTTTGGTATTGGGGGTGGGGAGAGAACTGCACTTCAAGGAGAGAATGGATATGCCTGTAGAGAAACTTGCCCAATTTTAAAGAATAGGTTCCCTCACCCCCATTCCCTTTCTTTATGCCCAAGGATAAGGGCTTGTTCACAAATTTGTAGTTGTGAGGGAGTTTGCTCTGGGCCCCAGTGGCTAGGTTTGGTGATGTGTATATGAGCAAGTGAGAAATAGATGGGGAACCAGTTTTTAAAAAAATTTGATGTCATGATTTGGGTACAGATCCAGACATTCAAAGGGATGTGTTCAAGGACACTAGTGAATTTATGCTAAAAGGAACATCTTTTATGGAAAATGCACTTCACTTAAATTAAATATTTTTTCAAAGGGAAATCCAGTAGGGCCAGTATCATCAGCTTTTTTTGGAGTATATGGGATTGCAGAAGGGAAAGATACCTAAGAAAATGTCTAATGGAAAGAGATTACGGATAAAGAATAGGGTAGATGGGCCTTAGGATTTAAAAAAAAAATCCACGGCGTAAAACTGATTCGAGCTAACCGCCCTGCTTTTCATTACTTTCATCAATATATGCCATCAGCTTCTTTATTACTTTAAAAAAATGACTAAAAGGAAATTAAAGTTGTTTGAACGCTTTATATATGATTTAGCCCGCACTGTGGGCATTCAGCAGTGCATGCTCATGGTTTCCTGAAGGGTTAACTGGTTAGAGTTCTTGTAGTTTCCTCTAATTTACCTGTATAACAGGAGATCCCCCCTTTTCCTTGCCCCCCTTCCCATTCCCCAGTGCCTTTCTTCTTTTGCCTCCTAAGTTTATAGGGACTGCAGCTGGTAGACTTGGCAAGCTCTCCTCATTAAGAGCCCTCTTTGAAAACGGGCTGTGTTTGAGCATTTCCCTAATGAGGACAGGACGGGGTTAAAAAGTGACCATTTCATGGTTGACTTGAACCTGCCTACTTTTCTTGATGTGTCGTTGTGAAATGCTTGATGTGAATAACTCCCACTTGGAAAAGGAAAAAGTCACTGGTTCCTTCAGGACAGCTTGGAGGGGGGGAGGCGGGGAAAGGGGAAGAATAATGGGGGCAAGAAATAGAAAGGCGGAGTTGGGGGGGGGTAAGGAGAAGGGGAAAAAAAAAGATTCCAAGTACCTAAAAAAGAGTAAAGTGAAATGAGGCTGCAGCAGTAGCGGCAACGGCAGTAAACGCAGCCTCTGCGGGCTGGGCTGCTCTCGGCTCTGTACTGCGGAGACTGGTTGGGCAACGAATGCCCGTGGCTGGTCCAACTCTAGAGGCCCCCAGTTCCCACCAGCCTCTAACTAGGTTTAAAAAGCATGGATAGAAGAGGTACTTGCTTTCCTCCATTGTCTGAACTATTCTCCCTTCTGCTTCTCCATCCTTTCGCATTTTGAAAATTGCTTTTGGAACGGGCAGGGGTGCAGCTGGGAGAAAGAAGGGAGTTCATGGGATAAGCACCTCCCGTGAAAATATCCTAAATAAAGTTCATTCACTCTATCTCTAGTGAGAATCGAGTCTTCAGACTTGGGGTGGTGGTGTATGGAAAGCTATTTCGGAAGATTGAAAACAGACCCGTGAAAGGAAAAAGCTGCTACTGGGGTCGACATTGCCTCCGGAGCTCTGGAGACACGCGCGCGCGCACACACATACACACTCACATACATACTCAGTCTTTCTTACATACACACTCTTTCTCCACCCTGGGGCGCGAGGAGTAAAAGCTCCGAAGCCGCGCCGTTTCCCCCACCCCTCTTTGCACCCCAGTAGAGAGAAGGGGGAGGGTGAGTTCGCTTCCGTAGGCGCCTCGGGCCCCCGGGGGTGGAGACTCGGTGTGAGCCTATGTAGTTGGGTGGAGGAGGAGAGGAGAGGGGGAGGGGAATGTGGAGAAGAAGGAGGAGGTGGCTCCCGGGCCCCGTCCTACGGCTTTGAGCGAGCAAGGCCACGTGCAAGGGGCACCCCGGGGGAGGGCGGCAAATCTCGGAGAACCGCTTCTGGCAGCTTCTCCTCCGTTACCCTAAGGCTTTAGTTTGGAGTGAGGGAGACCCCAATGAACCCCCTCCTCACCTCAGTGAAGACCTTCCCTTTCCTGGCCTCCTCCCTCTCCCGGATTCTTAAAGGCGCATAGTTTATGGTGAAATACAGAGGAAGAGAAAAGGCGAGAAAGGGGATAGACCCCAAGATGGGTCCCGTTTTCTGTACTTTGAATCGAAGTTCTCTAATTCATCCACCAGCAATATCACCCACCCACAATGTAATCGAACCCTGGATTTGGAATTTAGATCTGACTTCAAATCCCGCCTCAGACACTATCCTCCCCGTGCCTCAGTTTCTGTATCAGTAAGGAAAGATCAACTTCCAAGGCCTCTGAGGTCCCATTTAGCTAATAAAGTATGATGTTTCCCGGCACATTTATGCACTTTCTTTTCTTTTCTGGTCTTGCTGCCATGTCTTTCCCTTTTCAGTCTATCAGCCCAATCTCGAGACTGAGTCCCGAACCTCAAGGGTGCCAGTCAGCTACCCTACTCCTTGTGTGTGAATTTTCCATTTTTTTCCCTCTCTGGAGCAGAGACAGAGCTTATTGCCTCTCTCTCATCTCCTCGCTACCGCACAAATCAGCGCAGCGAAACCAAAATACCCGTTCCAAGGCGTGTGTTTCTCTATGTCTGTGTGTGTGCTTGCGCGCGCGGCGATGTGGGGGAAGTGGAGATGGAGTAGAGGGTGTAAGGTTTGGCAAAGAGGAAAAGAGCTGTTTGTAAAAAGTCGTGGTTCTGTATCAGTATGAGGGGGGAGAAAAGAAGGGGAGGACAAGGAGGGGGAGGGGAGAGAGAGAGAGAGAGAGAGAGAGAGAGAGAGAGAGAGAGAGAGAGGGAGAGAGAGAGAGAGAGAGAGAGAGAGAGGGGGGGGCGGGGGGTGTGTGGAGAGGCTGGTGCAAAAGGAATGTGCGTTTGCAGGAGGAGGAGTAAAGCGATGATTGTGTAATTAAATAATAAAACAATCCTTAAGTCTGATTTGGAGAGAGCTGGAGCGGGGTCCAGAGGGTGTAGCCGGTGAATTTTTCAACTTCCAAGTTTTGCACCAAAAGTGTGTGTGGGGGGAGTGGGGGAGCCCAGAGCAGAAAACGGAGTTAGAAGAGAGAAGAGAAGGATTTATCGTTTGGATTTTTCAAGAGATCATTTTTATTACAGTGGGCGTTGGGAAGCAAGCAGCCTCTTAGCATTTCCCCATAAGACACGGAGAGGAGAGTGGTGGAGTCCGGGGAGGCTGAAGAGGCGGCTGGGGCTGCAGCATCTGAGGCGGCGGCGGCGGCGGCGGCGGCAGCAGCAGCAGCAGCAGAGGCGGCTGGGACTGGAGTTGGGGCTGGGGCTGGGGCCAGGGCTGGGGCCGGGGCTGCGGCTGCGGCTGCGGCTGCGGCTGCGGCTGCGGCTGCGGCTGTGCTTGCGAAGAACTGACGGGAGATTGCGTGGTGCGAAACATTTTCCGCCCTTGGGATACACGCACATACTTGCCCCCCTCCCCCTACTCCATACACTCGGTCTCCCTCTTTCCCTCTTCATCTCTAGCCCCCTTGCGCGCGCGCTCTATTCCACACGCGCGCACACACCCTCGCAAACACACTCACTTACGCACACACATACATACACTTACACTCACGACCTTCTCCTAGCAAAGTTTCGCCTCTGATCACTCCTGGATCTTCCTGCATTGCTCCGGACTATAACCTTGAACTTTCTCAGCCTGGTGAAACGTCCCTTTCCCCAACCGTCTTTCTCCTTTTCTTAAACGCAGCTCACCACGAGCAACAAACAAAAACCAAACCAATTCTATCCCTCCCCGGTTCCCAACAAAGACATCAAAAACACAAAAAAGCAAAAAAAAAAGGCAAAAAAAAAAAAAAAGAAAGAAAGTCCCCAAATCCCGGCCGAGACCCAGCTTGCAGCAGCAAATACTACAGCAGCAGTGGCGGCAGCAGCATCGCCGGCGGCGGCGGCGGCGGCGGCAGTGGCAGCAGCAGCAGCAGCAGCAGCAGCAGCAGCAACCACCTCCAAGACGGCTACTGCGCAGCGACAGCCAGAGGGTTAAAAGTGTAGATTGGATTTCACCCCGGGAAATCTAGCTCACGAAGTGAACTTGAATCTTTGGCTATTTAAGGAGGACTGGGTTTGTTAAGTTGTGGTGATCCAGGGCAGAGCCCCATCCTGATTGATCTCATCTTGAGTCTCACATGACCGTAAAATGAATAGATGAAGTTATTGCTTCTGGAGGCTTTTCTTGGGGGATCTCCGGAAAGTGCGTTTTAAGGCGAAGTCATGATGTATTCGCCCATCTGTCTCACTCAGGTATAGCTAAACGAACGGTTTTGTTTTGTTTTGTATTATGAACAACTAGCTGAGCTTAATTGAATGAACAAAAAAAAAAAAGGTGAAAAGTTTAAAAAGTCATTTTTGGTTTGGGTGGGGAAGGGGGAGACCAGTTTTTCTAGGATCCAAATGCAACCTGGAGGTTAATCCCGGTAGGGAAATTGGACTTGTAAGAGAATTGAGATCCAAGGGAGGAATGCCTAACCCCAAAGTAAGGAAAATGTGCACTTGCTCCTTGAAAGTGAAGGAAAGGCCACTTCTGCAAAATGTTTAAGTATAGACTAAAATGTCAAATGAAGAAGGTAGTAAGGGAAATAGGGAGAATTGAAGGGAGAAAGTTTTAATTACCCAAGAAAGAACAGGGCATGAAACGCAGCAATTAGAATTAATTTACCCTCTTTTCAACTACGCTCTTCATTTTGGCCTTGAATGATACAGAGAATTTAGGGGGACATGATTTTTCTGTGTACCGTCAACTAACATTGACTAATGTAATGTAGGATTCTTATTAATGTTACCGATATGGAAGGGAAGTCGACTCTTTTCTTGCCCACTTTGGCGGATTCGGAAAATCTTGACTACACGTTGTTCAAAAAGAAAATGTTTTAAGTACTTTAGTGATAAAGACACCTTTAATTCGAACCTATGTAGTTGGCATCGATGGTTGTTTTGGGCCCTAATATATAACATTCATTTCAATAAGCTGCTTCATTTTGTAAATTTTGCGGGTGTATCATGTATGCATAAAATAGTTTAGAAAAATGTAAGTAAGCTAGTTCTTGTTTGAAAATCTATATACCATATAAAATATCTTGATTTGGGTTTAACATCTTTCTGACAACATCACAAAATAAAATGCATATTTTATATTTTTTTCCAGTTCTAGAATTTTAAATCAAGGTCATATGAAAAGTGATCCCACGGAAGTTGCCTTTAAATACCTGCAGGGTATTTGTCATTACTTCATTAAAAAGTAAATACTAATCCCGTAGTCGTAGATCACATTTTAAACCGTAGGTTAAAACTCTGAAGCTGTGGGACAGTTTGCAGGAGTTTTAATGCTGGCCCTTTTAGGAGAACATGTCATAAACTGTTAACTGTTAACCACTAGCTTTCACATTGGCATACAAACCAAATAGCTAAAGAAGTGAGTAAATCTTTGGGTGTGTTAAATTAAAAAATCTAATATTATTATGATGCATTTGTATAATGGACAAATGATTAAGATTTCAATTGTTTGACAATTAGAAGCCATTGTGATTCAAAAGGATTGAGGCATTCATAAATTGTGAATGAAGATGAAAACAATGATAAGGCTTATTCAGTGATTGGATACAGTCCTGTAGCTTTTTGGCTGACACATTTTTTATTGTTTATATTTTGTTTGGCATCTGAGTATGATTGACTTAGATATGGATATTTTCAGCAAGTTAATGTGTCTTTATTTTAACAAAACTGTGGAAAAGAGGGTTGCTGAGCTATTTGTATTTTGAAAGTTATACATAGATTCTCCTCTTACCATCAAGCTCAAAGAGATATACCTTAGGTGTGTGAATTACCTTTGTTATAAACCATCATCATCATTATCATCATTATTATTAACAAATAAATCCTTTCTGAAGTAAAATAGTAACAATTCTTTAGTCCTTAAACACATGGGTAGATATCTGAAATGTTTCAAGTAATACAAAGTAGAATGCATTTTGCATTTGTACCCTATGCATACTTAAGAAGTGCTGCATCATTCATCTTCACCTGCAAAGTGTTGGTTAATTGTCTACATTTCTCATATTCATAATAGCTGTTTTTTTTTTTTTTTAGAAATTGTTACCAGGAGTTAAATTTAAAGGTTCCCTACTAAATTTTATTAAAAGAATATTAGCTTAAGCTTAGGCTCAATTTATACAGAGGAAAAAATGTGCAGCAATTTCTTGGCATAAAAAATTTTGAACATATAATTCATGCATATTCATGCAGTGGTTATACAAGCATTTGCAGATATGTACTCTGTAATATATATTTTTGGTAGCTTGTTTTTTACTTTTTTGAATAATATCTTCCTTATTGTCTTAATAAATCTATTTTTAGGGTTTAAGGCTTATGTGATGAGCAACTATTTTTGGAGGTCATGTTTAATAGAAGTCTTAAGTGTTAGGTTGTAGCAAACATTAAAATGTTACAAAAGTTAAGACTAAGTAACTGTTTTGGTTTTATATCACAGTCTCTTTTATGTTGGTAATGGTGCTGAATGTTTATATCAAAACATTTTCTAAGATTTATAAACACAAATTAGAGTAGATCATTTGATTAGTAAGAACTTTTTTAAAAAAGGGGCAGCATATTCAATGTAGTCAGATACCTGTTTTTTTAGAACATCTTAATTTTAAAGGCACTATTGTTAAAAGCTGATATTCAGTAGTTTGGTATGCTGCTTTATTGGTACTTCATACATGCCGAGAATATAAAGCAGACCTGTAAGGAAAAATACAGTATGGTTACATATGATTTAATGTTTCCTTGTTCTTGCCACAAATAATATTAAGCTATAATAATGTATTGTTTTCTAGGAATAGTAGGATCCAATTATTATTTTTCCTTATGTGCTTTCAGTTTTTTCTGATAGTTTTTTAATACTTTTTTTTTTAACATAGCCGATCCTTCAGAACTATCCGCTCTCCCCTCCTGCCCCCCAAATTGTTCAAATTTTCCTTCTCCATTTTAGAAGCCATTGATTTCTTAAATCAGAAAACTGATTTAGGACACTGAAAAAGTTTTCATATTGAGATTATAATGTATAGTTTGTTTCTTTCCTCTGTCTTTTAATTTGATAACATTTGGGAATTAGGAAAAAATGGAAGTTGCAAAGATCAAAGTTTTTTTTTTTAATTTTTTTAAACCAGAACTGAGAAAAGGTGGCCAACTACTGACTTGGATTGTAAGAGTTAAAAGTTTAGATATTTAATTTCTCTAATTCTTCAAGTATTTCAAAGTAACTTGCATTTTTGTTTAAAATTAGAATGCATTTTGTGCAACTGATCCATCTAAGGGGATATTTGAAAGTCTGTACTTTAATAAATCACTTCTGTATGTGTGAAGACAGCTACTTATGATCCACATTCATGTCACATAAAATCATTAAAAAATATATTGCCTCTGACAATGTTACAAACCAATCAAATGGAGTAAATGGCATTTTAGTCATGTTAGTGGAGAAAGGTATATAACTAATAGCAAGTCTCCATTTAGAATCATTTATGCCTCTTGTCAGGCAGTGTTTCATTTGAAAGGAATCCAGATAGACAATGAAGCTCTAAAAGATAATTAATAAGAGTGGTTTAAAGGCTGAGAAAGTTTGCCACTTTTGTGCTTAATTCCTTCCCTCCAATATATTCCTTATAATTATTTTTGCCAGTATCATTTTAAACATTTTCAGAATTATTTTTAAAAGTTTGTGCTTTATGTTTATCTATAAAATAACATCATTCAGGAAACAGATGAATCTAAAAATTGTATCTTCTATATTTAAAGTAGCTTATTAATTTTTGACATTCATGAAAGGATTAACAGTATTATTCATACTTCAGTGTTTACATTAAAGTAGGTTTAGTAAAAACTGACTGTTATCTCTGTATAGGAAATAGAAATGTCGCCAAACATACCACTTCAGAACATGAGTATTTAAGTATTTCTGCAATGCTTAATACCTGTTAAAATAACACTGCGCACTTTTAAGTGTGGCAAGTGTTGTGTGGAAGAGAAAGTTTCCCTTAACTCTAAAATTCTTAAGTTAAAAGAATCAAAGATGATTTATTAATCATATCAATAAATCATATGCAAAGGTGAGATTTGTAGAGAGTAAGCTGTAAAGAAACACACAAGTCCAAGTTTCCCTTAGAAGCTTTCACTGAACATATTTTTCTTAGGGGAATAAGAAAACTTTCTGTAGTTACAGTGAAAGCTAAAAGCATGGCATCAGAAAGTGTATGGAGATAGGGAGGTCTTATCATGGGCTGTGGTTGCTCAGAGCAGGGCTGCCTTCCCACACAAAGAACAGATTGTGGTTAACTCTTTCCATGTCCTAGTTTTATGTGCTTGCATAGTAACTGAATTGTTCAAATCTCTGCTGGAAACTCCTGATCAGTTTAATGATTTCCTCTGTGGTACTTCATGATGCTTCATGCTGTAATGTAATCATCTGCATCCTGTATTATAAAATTTTGATTCCATTTTTCTTCTGTTATAACTGTGTTTTAAGGCAATACATGAAATATTATGGGTACATTAATGACAGTGTGTATATGTGTGTGTGTGTGTGTGTGTGTGTGTGTGTGTGTTTTGAGGAGTTCATGCCCTCCTCCCCCCCAAAAAAAAAATCTCAAGCATTTTCATTGTCTAAATGGGCTAAACTAGTATTTAACTATTCTTTAGTAATGGATACTATTAATTAATCTTATTTAAAGCTTGGTTGATTAGTCAATATGAAATTTTTAGGACACTTTTTTTTTTGTCATAAAGTCATTGGCTGTACTTTCAGCATTTTTACCTAATGGAATTAATCAGTCTGCTGATTAAACATAATTCATTCCACATTTGTCAGAGTGGCTACCATTAATCCATAAACTGTAACTTGGGATATAGTCACTTAAAGAGAGTCAGTTTGTGGTTTGGGTTGACAGTATAATCAATTTGACCAAGAACTGTTGAGAAGCTCTTAAAAGTAAAACAGCTTTGGTAGATACTCTGCCACCAGATCAAGATGAAAGGCCTTAAATTCTATTTGTTGTAAATTTTGAATTTTTGCATCTATATTTACAGTGAGGATTTATAAGTTGGGAAGAGCTTTTCTAAAAAAGGTATACAAGAATCAGCTCAAGACAGGAAGTAATGAAAAATTGAATAGTTTTCTATTCCTGCAATTATTTCCCTAGTCTTCAACGGAGGCAATAACAATATAGAAACCTATAAGCAATCCAATGAATTATAAGTGAGAGGCAGCTACACTGTATTTACATGTATTTGCACACATGCAAATGTTTAAATATGGTAGAGGAGTTGCATAGATTCTACAAAAGCAGTATTTGACCAGTGGGGCACTCCTAATGTCACTCTGTCACGGTGTACAGAAACACAAAGAATGTTAAGTTTGTGCCAAGTTGCCATTTTTCATTGTTCACCTCAGATTGATTTTTAAGGGGTTTAGAATAATTGCCACACTCATGTGATCAGTTAACAAATTAACTGACTCTGTGGGACTTCCTATCCTATAGAGGAAGCTGCCAGAAGATCATTAATGTAATTTTAGTTTTCAACTTCATAAACTTTTGTTTCACAAAGTTAGCCGGGGGGAGGAGGGGAAGGGAGGGAGAACATGCAGTGCTTAAAATATGGAAACCTTTGGTTTGGGCCTTCTCTAATCCATGCTTTATCTTTTACTTACTTTCTTTTACTGTATTACTGGTTTCTGTAGTTACCACTACTGGAATGGGACTGTTTCAGTGTTGGAATGTTGGACGTTTGATAAGAAAATGGATCAAGTTTGATGGCGCATGCTCTCTGTGCCACCAGCAGTCTCTTGCTGAGAGCATGCTCCAAAAGCGGGAACTGTGTGGCATTACACTGAGCATGTATATGCTTTGTGTTTCTGTGCCACAGAGAAGAGAAATGAACTGTGGCATCATCGCTCCTGCCTCCTGAACAGCTCTCCTCAGATTTTCCAAAATCTTAGTGTGTCCTTTGTACAATGGTACTGCCTAGTATTAGCTGATCAGTCCAACATTTAAATATTAAATAGGATCCAAGCACTTTGGTCAAGCTTTTTTGAAGAATATAATCTGTATGGCATGGGTGGGGGTGGGGATGAGAGCAGGGGTACAAAATAAAACCTTCATTTGCTTAAAAAATTATCTGCAAATTGTGGGGTGGGGAACAGGAAGGGGGTAACTGTCACAGTACTTCCTTTTCTTTACCTCCTGTCTTATCATTTCAATAATTTTGAGTAATAAAAGGAAATAATACAGATCTTCACACCTAAACCTACCTTTCTATTGCTTTGTATATTTAACTGGTAGGAATTTGTACATTTTTTTTCTGAGCTTTTAAGACCAAATTGACTTTACTTTTCTTCTCTTCTATCCCCCTCCCTTCTTCCACAGGATGAATTTCACCCATTCATCGAGGCACTTCTTCCACATGTCCGTGCAATCGCCTATACGTGGTTCAACCTGCAGGCTCGAAAACGCAAGTACTTTAAAAAACATGAGAAGCGAATGTCAAAGGATGAGGAAAGAGCAGTCAAAGATGAGCTTCTTAGTGAAAAGCCTGAAATCAAACAGAAGTGGGCATCTAGGCTCCTCGCCAAGCTGCGCAAAGACATCCGCCAAGAGTACCGGGAGGATTTCGTGCTCACCGTGACTGGGAAGAAGCACCCATGCTGTGTATTATCCAATCCCGACCAGAAGGGTAAGATTAGGAGAATCGACTGCCTGCGACAGGCTGACAAAGTCTGGCGTCTGGATCTAGTCATGGTGATCCTGTTCAAAGGCATCCCTTTGGAAAGTACGGATGGAGAACGGCTCATGAAATCCCCACATTGCACAAATCCAGCACTTTGCGTCCAGCCACATCATATAACAGTATCAGTTAAAGAGCTTGATTTGTTTTTGGCATACTACGTGCAGGAGCAAGGTAGGAGCAGACTGTTGTTTCTTATATTAGTATGTCAAACACTGACAGGACAGTATAATGGAAGCATGACTTCCAAACATTCTTCTGTAGAGCTGTTTTTTCTTTCTTTCCCCATATACAAGCACAACACTTGGGTTGAACTCAAAAATCTCTAAGGTCTCTTCCAACTCTTAACACTGAATATGTATGTATGTATGTGAAAACACATACATATAAACATATACATAGATATCAGATATATACTTATATATGTGTATATGTACATATATACGTATATATATATATATATATATATATATGTTTATATGTGTAGACTGCTAGTGATATGTCCATAAAGATATGTTCCATCATGATGAAGACATATCATTAGAGTATAGCTGTAACACATATACATTGATGTGAGTAGTTGAACTCTGAGAAAGAAGTATATATTTGGATGTCTTTGAAGTAGAAAATTTACTCAGAATCATAACAAAGTTTAATAATATTACCTTTCTTGTTTTATTTCCCCCCCACATATTTCTGTAATAGCAGATTTTTTTTCAATCCTAAGTAATATGTGTATTTATGCGGGTATAGTCATATCAATACATGTTAAAAAAATCTTTACACTCTCCCCAGACTAAAATAACTAAAATATGTTCTTTTAGACATACCCACTATAGCTCTGAGGGAAAAAAAATCAATTCTCACCCTTACAGAATGCTTGAGAGCTCTAGGAACAAAAGACAGATCTTGTAAAGACCAATAGCTTTGTAAGATTAAATGTTTCTACCAACACCTTCTTTTTGATTGTGTAACCAACCACTCAGTGTTGGCTAAATGGATTACCATTCTGATTTTTTTATAAGCCGTACTATAATAATTTCCCATAGTGAACGTAGGAACATTTAACATTTAAAGGTATGCTGAAAGTTTACAAAGTGTAAATTCATTGAGAATTTTTGAGGGATATGGGCATGGCCTTGAAGTAAAGTTAAAAAAAAAGCCAAAGAAAGATCAAACGGAAAGCATATTGCATAGAGTAGTTTAAAAAAAATCTTGAAAAAGAAGGGAAAGAAACATATATAATACATCTATTCTTTGAAATTAGTAGGAACGAATAGTGATATACATCTTCCTGAATAAGTCACAAACAGGTGTGTATCTCTTGCTATTTTTTTGAGTTTGCAAAATACGTGTTCTTTATTTATGGTTTTTAATTTTCCTTGTACTGTATTATCTTTAAATTGGCAAGTGTTTCTTCTACTCCTATTGCATATTATCAGGCCCTAGAAGTCATCATATCTCAATAATCAATCCATGTTAAAATAGCATTGCCTTTTTAGCAGCATGTCCGAGGTGAACTAAAGTTGTATTTGCCACAGATGGTGGACCATTTTATAACTTGGCCTGGTGATAGGCAAAAATGGCCTGAAGATAGCCAGATGACATACTGCTATCTGATGCTCCTCACATAATTATGAGATTTGAATAATAAATTATTCTGAATTTTTTCACATTTAAAATAAGTAAAATATCTACATTATTCATTGGATCTTTTAGGTACATAGTAAGTTGCCTACTCCTTATATTTCCTCACTAATTTTGCTTGATATATTTTTAAAAGTTGCAATGAAAAAAAATCACATTTAATTTATGATCTTAAACAATAGTAATGGAGATGAAGCTATGGAATTTATTGCATCTTGTTCAAATACATAAAAAAGTTGTAACATCAAATCTCTCTTTTTTCCTTTTCCTCTTTCCTCCCTTCCCACTTACCATCCTTTATAGCATTTTGTTGTTTTGCAGTGACTTAAATATGGCTAAAGATGCTTTTGGTAAAAGCATGAAGCAAAAATGGAACCATTTGTATACTCAAGGTTCACAAATAAAACTATAGAGCATACAATATAGATTTTCATTAAGTTATACTATACAATGGGTTATTTATTAGTTGGATTAACTGAAAAATGCTTTTTAACATAGCTTTCTGAAGTCAATATTGGAAATAAAGTTTAAAAACCAGGTCAAGCGACTTTTTAGTGTAGACAGAAGATTCGCATTCACCTAACTCCTTACATTTTCAGTTTCTTGAAGGATATTCTATGAATTGTATGTCCGTGTATGTATGTGTTTTAGCAGGGCAGGCTGCCTGTTGTCTTATTTTACGTGAATTGGCAATAATTATTCACCCTTTGGATTTGGGAAGATAAGGTGAATAGGGTAAATACATAAATGTTTTCTATATCATACCATCAGTGGGCATATTAAACTTTGAGCAATCTCTAGGAAAAAAATCTCTGGAGAAAATATTGATTTTTCTTTTGTTTAAGAAAACACATACACATTGTCAGGCGATTTTTCATTATTTTACCCTGTGATTCTAATTTGTGCCTTTTCCTACCTTCCAGTGCATCTTCTGTAACATCTGTTGGTTTTTTTTATTTGAAAAAGTCACATTATGATGCTTTTGTCTTTTTCCTTTTTTCAAAATTTGTATCTTTTTCTTTGTCAAGAGTAGGTTAATTATGTCATTTTGCAGTGCAATTGATTAAAGAAGCCAGGTTTTAAAAGATAAGCCTATAGTCAATCAAAGTGCTGCATCTCTCACATAATGACTTTTTATTTCTCCTGTAAGTACATGAAAACCCACTTAACTATGTTTTATAAATCAGGTATAGAAATATAAAGAATAACCTGAAAGAAAAATCAGAAAAGAAAAATGTAATGTTTGAAATTGAATGAAGGGAGAAAATTACTTTTTCCCTCTCTAAATAACTAGGAGAAAAACATGAGGAAGAATAGCTAGAGTGCCAATGATGGTTGCCAGTGGCACCAGGATTGGCATCAGACCCTCTTTGTTTAGCTTAGGATGCTTGTGATTTGTTAGTTGGCATCCGCATTGCAGTGCGGAGTAGTGTTACAATATATTGACAATTTCCAGATCTGAAAATGTCAATAGTCCTCTTGGTTATTTATACAAGATCACATACTGCATCTTTTCAGGAGGAAGAAATAAGGACCAGCTTCAAATAAAGTTTCATCATTGACCAACTTCATATGGCTTTCCTTTTCCCTCTTTTTTTTTTTTTTTTTTTTGGTTCATTTCTTGCTTCCCCTTTTTCATGGTAGCAGCAGCATCCATTCTAGAACAAAAAAAAAGTTAGGAGGGGATTTTACAGAAACTGTAAGCTGTGGCTATCGCTAGTGTGGTTTGGGGAAGAAATTATGAAATTTTAAACATTATTCACAAAATTTAAGTTATTAAAGATTTCAGCACCAAATGATCATTGGGGGCAGTTTTTTTTTTTTTAAGTCCAACCTCTTTCTTATTCAGCCTTAAAAAAAAAAACCAACAACATAATTTCCTCATTTTTATCTTTAAAAAAAATTAGATTAGTAAAAGATCATATTCAATACAGCTATTGATAAAATTTCATTCTCTTCCCCCTGCCTACTTGAGATCATGTATCATTTGGGAAGAACTGCCTTCAAGTCCATAAAATCATTTATGGTATTTGATTGTAAGTGCTGCGCTTTTACTCTGTTCCGTTGCTAAAAGAACCGCCATTTTGTTTGTCAAGTGCCAGGAGAGGGAAAAAAAAGGCAGACAATGTGCTTGATGCCAATAATGGTTGCCAGTGGCACCGAGGTTGGCATCAGACCCTCTTTGTCTAGTTGCTGAATGCCTTTGATTCGTTGGTTGGCATCCGCATTGCAGTGGGCACATTGGAAAGTTTTTGACAATCAGAGAATGAAAGCTGCTGTACTTGTTTGCTGCAGCAAACCTTAGATAAAATAAATCCCTTCCTTTTCTAGATTTTTTTTAGACTGCAGTAGATTGAAACAACTGTTCTAATCTTGTCTCTTCATTTTACTAACAGATTAAAGAGAGCCAACGTTTCTCATATAGTGAATTCTTGTTCTCTGTGCTGTCTTTGTTGCTGTCTTAACAGAAATTTTTTAAAAAGGCAAATCTTTCCATACAAATCCTCACTATAATATAGAGGCTGTACTTTAGGAAAAGCATTCTACCTTGAGAAATATTGTGGAAGACTAATAGGCTGCAGGGATGGGAAATGCATTAATTATTACTCAGCTTTTTTTTTTTTTTTGTTTGTTTTGTTTTGTTTTCTCTCTCAGCACAGCATATTTCTTATATTAGTCGTATTTCCCTTACTTTCTACTCTTTCCATTTGTATACTACTCTTGTGAAAACTCCTTATTTTCACTCTAATATCAGAAAGTTGGGAGAGGTATATTGCAGTGCAAATATTTAAAGAGGAGACATTTCCTAAATGTGATAGAATCTAAGCATCCCTGAATTTTTAAATTCTACATCAGAATATCCCCTAAGATCCCAGTTATATAGTTCTGTTTCCAGGAAAACTAACAAAAAAGCTGTCATTTTTGTTGAAGTTTACTAGATAGTTAGCATTAATATTGCTTTCCGGTTAACCACTATTATCTCGTTAATTAATAAGAAGGATTAGCAGTTTTACCCAAAGGGCTGCACAGAAGGAAGTCTGGCCTATGTGAGCTACTGAATCGCCAGACTGTGTCCTGTCTGGAGGTGGGGGGAGATAGTAAAGGTGGAGAAAGGGGATAGAGTAGGCACTTTTTCATTAAGTAAGGAAGAGTTCTGCAAAAAAGTAATTTTGTTCATTGAGCTAGCTATGAAGTTTACAGATCTCAAGAGATAGCAACTGTTATGTGTGCAGAGATTGCATGAATGCAACAAAGCACAGTTTATGCTCACTTATGCAAACTGATTGTTGGATCATATTTTGCCCTCTTATTAAAAATGTCAAGTATAACTTCAGCATTAATTGATTTTTAAAACTAAAGTTCCTTTTAGTTATTTGGGGCACCTAGGGTTGTGGCTAAAGTGTTGCATGTTGACTGGCATTCTTTTTGGATGTTAAATTGTGTAACAATTTATATTATTACATTGTGAATAATTGTTTTTTAGGGGAAATTGTAATAAATATTCTGTTTTGAAATATGACCCTTTCTGTTTGTCACACATTGTTAGGGAATAAATAATTGTTAGAAAATAGTTTTCTTCCTTTCCTAAATTGGTTCTTGACTTATGGACTAATTTGGGCATCCATTAGTATCGTCACAATAAGCTTATGTAAATTAATATTATTATTTTCGTTCATTAAAGATTTGCTTGTTTTGTGGCTATTTAAAAAATACTCTCCTACTTGAGGAAAATTAATTAGCCCCTAGTGTTGTATAGTAGTTTTTCTCAGTGAAATGTTGCAATTAAAACATGCATTTCTTTTATTTTGTGTGATAGGAAAGTTATACATGTTCATACGTGTGATTTAGGTGACAGTAGTTAAGTTTGCATTTAATGTCTTGTCCTCAGCTGAACTGCTTACCCTACAGTGTACATTTGTTTGTGCTCAGGCTTACGTCTGCTTCATAAGATAAAGTTGTACTCTTATTGGCATTCCTCTATTCATGGATTTAATGAGACCTTCACAGGGAACATATAATTAAAGATAAGATATTTAGCAATTTCCTCACTGATAAGAAGAAAACAATGTCAAAGGGCCCAGAGGTTACTTCTTTTCATGCCATGATATTCCAGACTTATAACAGATTTACTAGACAGTTCAAGAGTTAAAATGCCAAGGCCAGTTGAACAAGTTTGGCATCGGCACATTGATATGGCAAGCTAAATTCTTGTACTCATTTTTCTAAGGGCGAATGAGAGAATATAGCTGATTCATTCTATTTTACAGTTTTTAAATATTACAAGTTATCTTTGTAGCTGCCCAGCATATAGTAGGTCCTTCATATATAATATTGTTTCTGTTGAAGACTGAAGGCAGCAAAGATGTTAGCAGCATAAGAGAGACATTTCTCCTCTTCCTCCAAATATTTATACATAGAAATAAAAAATATTCACTTAGGTTATTCAGTGAACTTTGCATTGTGCCTAAATATAATTTAGTAAAATGTCTCCACATGTGAAAGAATAGAAATCATGTGCATTTTTGGGGGGAGGATGGCTAATTTGATCTAAGTGTACATTTCAGGGAGTGGATGATTGGTTTATAAGCAAAGCAATTCACTGATAGGTGTAGTTGCTGTTTGTGTCTGAGGACATGTGGAAGCAATCCATTTTTAGAAGCCATTTATTATTAATAATTATACTTTTATAATTCACTTCTTTAGAGGTTTTGTGTCTTGAAGTTTTAAGAAGTCCATATAATACATTTCCCACATTATGTGTATTACTGTTTTACAGTGTTTTTTCTTTTTCTCAAGTTAGATATAGAATCTATAAAGAAAAAATGTCATGTGGCAAATAAGTGTTTAGCCCTCAATAACTTACTTTCTGGTTAGCTTGATAGACTATTAACATTTTTGTTTTCTAGTACATATATAATTTAGCAAAATCATTTTCTTTGGAAACTTCAGTTCTTCTGCTAGATGGAGCAGAAAAACCGGAATTCTATTGACTAATTGGAGTAGAATGTGGTCAGAATATAGCGCAGTTGGGACCTTTCTCTGGATTCTCTGGAATAATTTAAAATTAAGATAAACTTTTAGTTTCTAACATCACAGTAGCTTCCCAAGGAGTCAAAGAATGCTATTATTTTAGTATACACTCAAGGTTTGCAAAAAAAAAAAAGAAAAACAGGATAGGAAGTTTTAATTACAACAAAATTTTAAAACTTATATAAGGATTGTAAAAATCCTAATAAGCAAGAGAAAATGAGTTTCTTCTCAAGCAAGTTTCTAGGTAAAAAAGTTCCCTTTGGTTTGACAACTCATAGTGAAGATACTGAAGAATTAAAAATACATACTTTGCAGTTTGAAGTTAATGAAATTAGAATTTTCAGACACTTAAGATGATTTGCAATATCAGAATAAATGAATGGACAATATGATTGTCAAAGCAGTTTTGCAGTTCTTTCCCCATCTCCACTCTTGCCTCTGTGGCAAAGGAGTAATTTTAGAAATCTCAAGGACTGGTGATTATGCTATTGGAAACTTGAATTATTGAAGCAGCATGTCTGAGTGCCAAGCAGAGCAACATAAGAAACTTCCAAAGAATTAGATTCTCTTTTCTGTGTGCAAGGTAGTATTTTTTTTTTAAAACCTTATATTTCTCAATTTAATCATGTGCTGTGGTTAATTTAGCTGGATTCGCTTGTTACAGTTTGGCATAAAACAGGAGTCATTAAAGTATACAGAAATATATTAAAAACTAAATGAATACAGTGAGGAATGTGTTTTTGTGATTAGCTACCATTAGCCTGAAAGTAACAGGATTCTAAATTCATGAAATTTTAGGGATTGAGGTTTTTTTTATTTTTTTGGGGGGGGGGAATGTTAGGGAGAATTGTTGTTTTGTTAAGAAACATTGGAAGAAACAATTACTAATTAGTTGCTGAAATGGGGAAAAATTGGGATTGAATTGAAGACAAAAGTATCACAAAATTTGAATGAAGCAATAAGAACTGTGAGGTGACATAAGGAAGCAGGAATATTTATGTGTGTACACATCATGTATGATAAACACACTTAGAGCTACATAGTTCCTCTACTTATGATGATAGTTTAAACAGGACAGCATTGATGAATCACAGACAAATTAAAGAACTCTGAATAAGTACAATATAATTGAAAATATGGGGTGATGGATGAAGTCATTTTGTTAGCTGAGAGTTGCCTGGAGGTTGTGTATTTTCAGACTCCCAATTTAAGGCAGTTCAGAGCATGTAGCAAGTTTCTGATGAAGTACCAATCAGTAGAAAATGGGATTTGTTTAAACAAGTGAAAAATAAAATAAGAATTGCAGATTAAGGAAAAAATTCTTTAATGCTAAATATATGCAGTTTTAAATGGCAAGTTAGCATCAGTCCCAACACAGAAAAGAGACTTTAGTATTTAACTAAGTGATTTTTCAAATGTATGAATATTGAAGAATCAGCCATTCAAAGTATTATTTAGCAAACAACAACAAATGCAATGTGATAGACCAATATTCTGATGAGTGAAATTAAAGATTTTTGAAAACATTTGAGTTTATAATCTTTGAAAAAAATATGTTTGCATGTTTTTTGCAGCATGAAGCACACTGTTAGCAAGGAAGCCTAGACCCAGTATGAAAATACTATCGTGCCCATGAAGATTTGAAACATTTGAAGATAATGGAATGCATTGTCTAATTTATGTGTATAGGGGATTACTATCTCTGCCCATGGTAATGATGAGAGTCTATCAATGTAAAGGGTGTACCCCAGTATCTAAGAGTCAAAAGTGTGAAAAATGTTCCTGCTTAGGTCAACTTGTATTTTATTATTCTGACATCTGCAGTTTCTGGATGGATTACCTTAAATTTGCTATGCCATGTTAAAAGCCTTGTTTTATGAGGTCTGTCTCAGCTTCTGGCCTTAGTGTCAAGAACCCTGGAACTTGTCTTGTTAGGTTTAATTGACCAAAGCTGATGTGTTAAAACAATTCATTTGTGCTGTAACTTATGCTCAGGCAAAGTTGCTACCTGAATCCCTTGACCTTGACTTGTCTGGGTCATGAAATGGCTGCAAGCCATTTGACCTTTCCATTGTTTAGTAATGTCACTGTTTCCTCTTATTCTTTTATGGTAATGACTGACAAAAAGGCCCCAACCCCGACTTTACACCCCAGTGGATTCAAGGCGTCCCTCTGGAGTAGTTGTATCTTCAGTTTGACATGGTCTAGCTGTAGTAGGGGTTTTCTTTTGTTTGTCGACAGTGATGGGGACAAATTGGCAGCCCTTCTTGGTACTTGAGGTGGGGAGAAAAGGATTTCTGGCTTTTAGGATACTGATTTTTTTTTCTGCTCTCAGTTTACTTTTGATCTTTTTATGACACACATAGTATTTTATTCGTTCTTAAAAAAAAAAAAGAGTACAATTTCCAAATTCTGGATTCTGAAATTCCATTTTTTACTTTTTTTTTTTTTTTTTTGGTTTGCTCCATTAGAATTTTCAGTATTTTAGCTGATTCATGGAAAAATATTCCATGTGATAAGATTCAGGTGTTAAAAGTGATCATTTTACTTATACTTTTGGTTCTATAATGAATGTATCTTTAAAAGATTAGTTTTAAAATTTCATACAGTAAATTTATTACTAGTATTTGGAAGACCTATTTATTCCTGAATATTAATGTTGCAGACAAAATGGAAGAAAATGAGAATGAGTTGAAACTTTAAATATTAGACCACAAGCATTTTTAAAATAAGTTTTTATTACTTACATGCTTTTTTTTTTTTTTTTTTGATTTAGCAAAGGATCATGAGCAAAAATTATGACTTTTGCGAACAGGTTAGATGCAAATATTCATTTTACTAAATGTCAAGAAAAATAATAACTTATCATCCAAGAAACAAAGAATTGGATTTCTTGTTGAATATTTTACTTATGAAACACATAATTTGAGTCTTCTCTTCTGAGAAAATGAAGTCCTATATTGTAGATATCAAAGTGCTTTAAAGCAAATATTAAAACTTTGATATTTTTAATCCTTCTTTTAAAAGATGCCAAATATGATTTTGTAGCCTATGATTTCCCTTATATTTACCAGATTAAATATTGAAAATCCAAGCTGTTATGTTTTATTTTAAAAATTATTGGAGAAAAATGTTGAAGTTAGGATATGTAATTCATATAAGTGCATACCATGTACTGTTTATACCTATGTGAATACTTGACAGATGGAAGACATAATGAAATAGTAAATTCTTTTGACTTCTTGACTTTAGCTTCTTTCCCTCCCCTCTACATATCCATAAACTATAGATTGCAGTGTTTGCCATCTCTGATCTTCCCACAGACATCCATCTTAAAGATCAAGACATTTCAGTGTTTTAACAGTTAAGAGTGACCACTTGATTTCTCAACTTCTTAGGATGGGGTCAGGTAAAGTATAAATAAATGAAATTTGTGGACAATCAACAAACATCATTTTGATCAATAGATTTAGCCTCCTTTTCCCTTTGCCGTGAAACTTATCAAAAGGACAAATCAAGTAGATAAATTGTTTTGAATTCAAGGCCTCTGTTTTCAACTACATCCATTGATATATGGGTTTATGCTAAAATGTGGTCTTTGTGACCATCTAAGTGTCAGAGGGATGGGAATCATTTAGATAGAGCAGTAAAATCAAATTTACATACCATATTAAGAATAAATTCTGGACTGAGGATCATTGCATTCTTCTTTGATGGAAGAAGTATATGGATTTTATCATAGTCATTTTCGTAAGGTGTTCAAAGACCTTTAAGGACTCCAAAAAAACAAACAAACCAACAAACCCTTTTGAATTAAAATGCTTGCAGAAATTCATCCTTTTCCCTCAGTTTGAAGCATTTTAAAATGTTTTGTTCCTTAGGATTAAGATTTTGGATGGTAGTGATAAGTACTGGCAATAGGAGAGCTAAGTGCATGGAGCAGTGAATTAGGACATACTATACAAATCTGTTCTATGAAGCAGTGTGAGCACATTACTAATGGACTGAAGGAAGGCATAGAGAGGGTGCAAAGGATTGGCATAATTAGCCTTTGAATAGGTTAATATTCCCAGTCCTGAAAATTCAGATGACAAGAAATCAATTTTCAAAACAATGTAATTGTCAGTTTTCTTTGATAGGGGTGATCTATGGCTTTAAACTGACCACTTGGTATCCAAATGCATTATTCTATCTAGAAATATGCAGTTTAAAAAAAAGTGTACAGTTTGGGAGATTTTTTTTCTTATTTCAAGTTGGTATGCAAAAAGAATTTCCTCTGATCATTCTATAAATCTCTGAAAGGAAGACGAAAAAGAATTGTAATGAATATAAACAGAAAAAAATACCTTAATTTTAGTGTGAAATGAATGCTGTCACTCAAACATTTGTTTATGATTCATAGCTTTCATACCAGTTCTCTAATAAAAGTGTAAAACTTTTGTAAAGAAAATTTAACTAGTAATATTTGGGAAACTAAGCTAATGTTTTAGATTTGATGGAATGATAACAGCTATAATGTGGATGGATTGGATTGTTTTTAAAAGATGAGGAGACTATTTATTTTATAGATCTATGTAGTCTTTAGACTATCTCTTCTTTTAAAATGATCCTTAATTGGGTCAAAATCACGCAAAACATTTTTAATCGTGATGTGAATGACTTATAGATTATCTATAATTAGCTTTTCCCCCTTAAATTGTCTTCCTTTCCCTTTTTAATGACATGAAATATATGAACACTCAGAGGAAAAGTTAAGTATAAACAATTCAAATTATTTCACCTAGAATAAACATAAGGAAACAAATGGGACTGATATAAGTACTCTGATAATCATAGCAGTTAAGGTTGTTAATAATAATAATAATAATAATTTCTGGTTCTATAGTATTTTCTTTGCAGTAATCCTATAAAATGAGTAATGTAAATATTATTATTTTCTGTTTTGCAGAGGGGACAACTGAGACACCAAATGGTTAACAGTCACTTGTCCAGAGTCATCTAACTAGCTAGTTTTTGTCATAGCTGGCATTTAAATTGAGATCCATCCTGCTTTTGTTTAGCCTTTTCCCTACCAAGTAGAGTGTTTAAATAATGAGACCAAGATAATAAGTTAGATCCTCTCATAAACCATTTATCTCTAGGTTACTTTGTAGCTACAGATTTTACCATTTACCCAAAGCTTTAAAATGCAGTATATTTCATTACAAAATGTCAGTGGTTTAGCGTAAATCCATAACCACTGCTACTGACACAGCCCAAAGAAGGCATCATTTAAGCATCATCTTCATATATTAAATTCAATAACAGTTGATCATGTACAAATATGGTTTGATACTAGAGATAGAGACTGGACCTCTGATTTCATCATTATTAGGAATTGTCAAATAAGTAAACTTCCTTTACCTGTGCTGGTTCACACCTTCTCTACAACCTGTAGTCTTAGGGGTTATCCAGAGCACTGAGAAGCTATGTGATTTGCTCAAGGTCACATATCCAGTATATTTCAGAGATAGCTTAAACCCAGGCCTTCATCCATTTGACCACACTGCTGCTATGCTATTATTATCCGGGAGTTAATAGTAAAAGTTAGTCTATTTGTCTATTTAGCCAAGCAGAAAATAGAACCTGAAATTCTCTTAGATTGTTTTGACTCAAAGCACATAATTTTAACTAATGTGCATATCTATATTTATATAACTTGATCTTTTTTGAAAGTATGTTTGAGGTTGAATTGATACCTCCTGGTAACATGGGATTTTAAAAAATTACACCTTATAGAACCTATAGAATAGATTTTAAAATCTTGAGAACATTTTAAAATTCAAAATTTAATGCAATTAATGCAAACAACTTAAAATGTAACCTAAAGCCTCTCAGAATAACACATATATCATTTTCCTGAAGTGCCAAAGGAATGATTTTTGCTCTTTTTAATGCAAATAAAAATGTTTATTTAAATGCACACTTGAAAATTTTTTGGTATAAATATCAAGTGGAGTACATACATGTATGCGCTTGTTAAATACTATATTTCTTGCACAGACTTCTGTGGCTGCCTGCACATTCCTTTACATTTCTCAATGGTAAAACCTGAATATTTTTTGACATGATTTATAGTTATCATGTAACAATTTCTGTTCTATTTACAGACTCCAAATAAGGGAAAAGCTGCTTATAGTAATATGAGGATCACTGGTCTTACAGTAATTAAATAGACTTGTTATACTGCAGTAATCCCTTTTGGAACATTTGGAATGACTTCTTAGCACTAACAAACACAGCATTAAGGCCTGCAATTAATCTGCTTTTTTTGTGTCCAACATTCATGTAATGTAAAACATGTGTACAGAAAACTATTTCAAGTTGAAGATTAATATCATAGTAGAGAAAAAAAAATTACATTATTATTAAATAATTGAATTAAAAATGTCAGCTCTGTGGATAACAAATATACATATATTATAGGTGTACATATATACACATATATGTTACAAACAATACATTTTAACTATTGTTAAGTCACATTTTGTATCTTTCTGAGATCATTGCTCCACTTAGGCTAAGATTTATGTAGGCAAAACTTTCCTTCAATAACATTTAGTGAAGATGAGCTACAACTGTATGTTAACTCTAAAGAAATCAGAGAAGGCTGCTCTTTACAGATTAGTCCAGTTTTAGTCTGTGGTACCATAGATCAAAATTAATGGTAGATTTTATAGTCAGTATCCAAAGAATATATCTATATATTTATTGGTGAGCTTTTCAAGTCAAATTTCTGTTCACCTTCCCTGTTGTATGTATTGACAATATGAGACATAATTTGCTTTTCAACGTAAGCTCATTTGTTGAAGTTGGATTTTATTAAACATGATTATTAACTTATAGCCTCAAATGTATGAGATAAAGAAAAAAATGAAGGATAAACTATTTGTCTAGTTCTTGGACAAATTGCATGCTTATCTTTTATGAAGTACCTTGGAAATACTGTGATTATTGAGTGGTTTGCAGCCATTTTAGACAATATGCCTGGGACCAACTAACATGTTGTCAGGGAAAAACATGATGTAGCAACAATATTAGATCATGCAAATGAGACTACTGAATAGTAATAGTTATGGGCAATATTTTGGAAAACACTGATTAGTGACAGTTTTATTATAGCAAATGTATGTATCAAGTCCCCAGATTTCATTGTAATGCACTGAAAACAGATGTCAAAGTGTCCCAAACAGAATTTCATGGTTAATCTACACATTGCATGGAAAGTACAAACAAACCATTTAGATTTCTGTTATTTAATCCTTTTAGAAGCCCCGAAAATAACACTACTTAGATTTAAACTACATTTTCTTTCTTTCTTTTAATTTCAATATCTATTTTTTTAGGTGCCAGTGATTTATTATTCCCTCACCTGACACTTTCCCTCCTCAAGAATATATGTGAGGGATTGGTCACAACTGTAATGTACACTTCTCATGAATTCTTTTAGTAGCCTTGAGAGTGTAAAGGCTATTGTTGTTCTTTTAATTGATTTAATATGAAGACTGTTTTATTTTTACTAAAATAAAAGTATAATTGAGATCATTTAACAGTGGTATAGATAGTAACTCTCTACCCTTCAATTACTACATCTGGAATGGACTGTTCCTCTCTGCCTTACATACTCTCTGTTTTTCTTCAGAGCATATTTCAGGTGCTTCCTTGTTCAAGAAGTCCTTTATCCCCATTATTACTATTTTCTCCCTCTTGAAATAACATTATATTACCTTGGTTTTAATTTAAAAATTTTCTTATTTGTATATGTATTTCATCACTTATTTTTCATTTCAGTATCTTTACTGTTTATCACAGTGCTTTGCACACAGTAGGTGATTAACAAGTAAGTGTGTATTTAATTAAATTTAATAAAAGGTAATTTATATCACAATCCTGGAGCCTTAACATCAATATCCTTTGGTACTTTTATAATAAATTTCTCTTGTCAAGAGGAACTTATCCTGGGATGGACTCATCATATGCAAAATTACGAGGTGGAAAATGGCATCAATGTGAAATTGTAGCATATCATTGCCAGATTTATAGTGATTTCAAGGAATATTAAATTTTAATTACTAAAAGAAGTTGAAAGTTGGGAACCTGACCCCTGAATCTTTATATTGCCCACCTCATGGTCCAGTAGCTAGAGCAAACCTAATTCCTGGAATGTAAAATGCTAAGAACATGAAAAACTTCCCTTTATATTTATCATCCTGTGAACAGAAATGAACAAAATAACAGTATAGGTGTCACCTGAAAAATATTACTTTCTGAATTGCAATAGCTATTTTAAACATTAACCTTTTAAAAACCGTTGAAAAGGTACTGTGAATTGTGATTCTGAAAATGGCTCTGGATAAGAAATGAGTAAATTTCTTATATAACCAAGTATTTCCTTATGAAAGAAGAGTAGCATTGGAAATTATATCGACATCGACATTTACAGTCATAGCTAGATTCAGTAGTTCAGTTCTTCACTAGAACTGCTTTTCTATTCTCCACCTCCCTCCCACCCCCCAGCCTTTTTTTTTTTTTAAAGAGATGGGGAACACATGAGTTAGTAGGCTATGGAGATGATGCCACAGGAGTGAGAAAACGGAAAAGAATCTGGAGAAGATGAAGGGGGAATAGTATATGTCTTCTGGCATTTAAAGGACCATCACCTGAAAGATGGATTAGGCTTTTTATTTGGCCCCAGAAGGGACAATTTGAAGTAATGAATGGGAATTTCAGAGAGGTAAATTTAAGTGTGACATAAGAAAAGACTTCCTAACACTTAAGAGCTATCCCAGAATGGAATGGGCTGCTTCAAGAGTTCAGCAAGTTCCTCTCATTGAATGTCTTTAGGGAAAAGCTAGGTGAAGATTTTTCAATTCTGTTTTTAAGATAATTCTTGTTATGGTAGATATTGGACTTTTGATTCCCTTATGACTCTTGAGAGTCTGGGATTTTTGAAGATTACTGTCACATGTCAGTTATAGTTGAGGAAAATCTGTAAAAAAAAGTTTCTCTTTGATATCTACTTGAGGAAAAAAAGGTAGTATATGGTTAGTTTCAAGTGTTTTTCATCAAAGTCAGTACCTAATTGCTAGTCTTCTGCTTCATTCACTTGTGTAATGTCTGACATTTGTATTAGTTTTTCTGTACTTCTTTATATTATGATATTGATGTCAGGTCACTATGGGCTAAATTTCATGGCTACATTTATTAGTATTATTAAAATAGCCACAGTATTTCAAACAATCACATAAGAGATAAAACATTTACTTTTAATTACTGTCTTTCACCTCAGTAAAGCCATTTGATTTTCCCGAAAGATTTTTGAGAATGGACTATAAATGATGAATTCTGCATCTTGGGTGGTATAGTATTAAGTCAGGACTAATATTAAGCCAGATGTGAAAAAATAGAAATAACAAATATGGAAAGTTTAAACTTTCTAGCTGCCACTTAATAATGCAAACCTCACAAAAAAAAAAAAAACTATCCAAGAAGAAATGAATGGTAAGGAATAAAAGAAAATAATAATGTTGTTTTCAAAATCTGTGAGCAACATAAATTAAATAATCTTTTTTAGAAAAAAAAAGAAATACTGAAATAAATAAATCCTGGATAAATTACTTGTCAGAATATAGTATACTTTATAACTCACCAGTTTTCATAAAGTCATTTGGGTTGTGCGAAAATTCCAAACATATTCATAATTAAAAACAAAAGTAAATGTAACCATGGCTCTTACTTAAAAGAGAAGACTATCAGAGCAATAATATTCAGGAGAGGAAAAGAAGACTTAAATCTAAAACTTTTTCTTGGACTAGTGTGGATATGTGTTTTACATAGATGAAATACTATGTATTTCTCTGGGTCTCTGAAGGACAGAGTTATAGTACCAAAATTAATAATGGGAGAGGCAGCAGGGAATAGCAGAAAGAGATGAATTGAGTCAAGAGAAACCTTATTTGAATTTTGATTTGGATACTTACAGATTATATTATAATGTGCAAGTCATTTAATTTAACTGAGCCTTAGTTTCCCCTTGTATAAAATGAAGCTTAGGAGAATTAAATGAAATAATGTGTATGAAAATGCTTTTTAAGCTTTAAAGTATTATATAAATGACAGTCAACATAAGAATATGGAGGGGGCGGATCTCTTAATTTATCTCACAATAGATTATTATTTTATAGATTATTCTCTGAAGAATATTTTCACTGTCTCATTCATTCATAAACATCTAAAGAAATGTTTTTGGATTGTTTTTCTGGATATATATATATATATATATATATATATATTTCAAGTACCTAACACATTTTGGTTTTTTGATATTTCTTTAAATAATCCTTTCCTAATCTCAGCATGCCACTTACATTAAGTGAAAGAATGTCTTTGCCTTTGGTAGATGAAGTTTTTCTGTGCAATTATATGACAAACGCAGCTTGTACATAAAAAATAATAGAACTTTTTTTTGAAGCTGAAAACATTTTAATTTTAAAGGAAAATCCAGAGTACTGGATTACTATACTAGGATGAAGAAGAAAGAAAGAATTAGAGAAAGCATTTACAAAGTATGAACTGTGTGCTGAATACTTAGCAAAAATTTTTGTGGTGAGATTAAAAAGGACAGAAAGAAAGCCTGGTGCAATTTTCCAAATAATTCACTAGCGGGGAAGATAAGACAAATGAAAATTAGTGTATCTGTGAATAAGTAAAAATGCCATATCCAAACAGCCACACATAGAAGGCTATATAAATAATGAGCTTTCAGGGATCTGGGCTCCCTGGGATTAGTCTGGAATGGCTTCAGGGAGGAGGTGAGTATAAAGCAGAGCTTTCCAAGATATTTCTGATATTTGCTTAACTAAAACAAAACTTTACAAAAAAAATTTTTGTCAGTAGACTGTTTTTGGTATTACTATATAAAAGCTTAAGGGAGAAAAATGTTTTTGATTTTGACAATTTTTGTATTCTTGATAAAAAAAAAGGGAAAAAAATTACTTAAAAATAAATGGGAAAGATTTGATCTCACACTGTATAAGATTCTTTTCCTTTTGTAATATTCTGATAAAATAAAAAAAACCCACTATGGTGAATTCCAAATAATTGTTTTGAAATCATTCTCTGAAGTCTGTACAAACAGTCTGTATCATAGGGCACAACTGATTTGCATAAGTTCCTATATATAACTGATATTAACAGCCCCTATTCCCCCAATATAACATTGTTCAGATTTCCTTCTCTCTCTCTCTCTTCTGGATCCTCCGTGAGAATTGGCAGTAGAAGGTAGGAGGAAAAGGGAAGTGAAGACTAGACAAATTTGCAAAACTGCTCCTCTTGCATTTTATCCATCCTCTGCCTCTAACAGGGTTTCTTCAAGATTCCCCAATACTTATCTTCTTCATATTGTTGCCAGCCATAGTCCTATCCCTTGACCAATCTATAAACTTCTTTAGAGATTCTTTCCTGATTCTCATCCCTGAGATCTCATCCTGTCTACCCTAGCACCTGTGGCAAAATGCCAAACACAACATGAGCTTGTTCTCTCTCTGAAGTGTAGATGAATATTAAATTTTCAGTCCTTTGTGTACAAAGGACCAGAATTAGTACCTCTGGAGACTTCATCTTGGTTTTGACTTTTGCTAGTCATTGTTTATTGAATCATTGTGAATAATAACAACAGTAGTTGTAGTTGTCGTAATGACTTTAAAAACTTTAAAGTTTTTGTGCAGACTTCACAAAATGAAAGAAAGAGTTAGTTTCCTTTGGATATACATAGTAAAAATAGATATAATTTTAAAGGACATTTTAAAGTTTTTCTTTTAATTTTTTAAGTTAAGTTAAAAATTAATTTTAATATTCTTTAAAAGGACAGGAGTATAAAAGTGAACTAGAGTTTAATTTCCCAGAGAGTAGAAGTGAAAGAAAAGAATTCTCTATTGCTTTTTGGGTGACTTGTTACTTTTGGGGAACCTATAATGTTCCATAACTGAGCCACAAAGCATACATAGAATACTGATATTCCAGAACATGATTGGTTCAGAGGGGACCTTGTAATAAAAACAATTTATGATTTTCCATGTGTAATTTAGTGCTCTCTTAATTTTAAATCAAGAGCCAAGTCTTTGACCATCCATAGTTTCTTTGTTAATGAAGCTATTTTATGAATTGGTCATTCACTTGCATTTTGTAGTCTGGACAGTAGACATTATTTGTCCACTGTTTTTTTTTTTTTTTTTTTTTTTTTCTGTGAGAATAGGATGAACTCTTAGTACAGCATCATTCACAAATGGTAGATTATGGAGGACTTCAATATCAGTAAAGACTCTCTTCCATTTGTACTCTATGCTAGACATCTTCTATGATAGTTACAAATATCTTTGTCAGTCACTCTTCCACATTTTATATATTCTTTGATATTGATAATAAAAAGGGTTTAAAATTTTATGTGTTTTTATTCTGAACTTAAGAAATAAAATAAGCATTTGTGTAATAGAAAGCAAAATAAAAAAGGGGGTTGCATCTAAAACTGTAGATCTATTATACACCACTTGCTCTTCCTTTTAAATATACAACAAAATTATAAATTCATGGTATTGTGAACAAAACTATCTGTTGTTGCATTTTCAGGGCATTTTGCATGATTTTGACATGTTTGGAAATGCTTTTGGAGGAGAGTCTTTAGAGTAACATTTTGTTCTACTAAATAAAAAGCTTTTTCCCCCCTATATAGTGTTAATCATAGTGGGATCCTGAATTATTTGTACTTTTTAGTTATATGATATAATTTTGAGAGTCTTCTTTTTCTCTTTTCATACTTTGATCAATGATGGCCATGATGAATATGTATTTTTGTAAGAATTTTGTTGAGAATGGAAAATGAATGTATGTATATATATGTACGTACACACACATGTATAATTAGTGATATTTCCTTGGACACTTTTTGGTATGATCCATGATTTTTAATAGTTTGATTAATTATCTTTATTTATGAGTCTTTACCCCAGTTTTCATTGTTCCCTATTATTTCTATCATTATACACCCGTTTCTGCCTCTACCCTACCTATATGGATGGAAACTCTGTAATGACCCAGAAGGTTGAGATTCATGTATTGTGGAGCTCAGTATCTCTTGTACTCTCACTACTTGAAAGGTAGAGGAAAGAATGAGAGAGGAGATGAATCCCTAAGCTTATGATCATTGGAGGATATGATTTCCTGGAGTCACAAGTTGCAATGTGAAATACACTTTCCCTGTAAAAACAATAGCATACATGGCATGTGGATCTATTAGATCTACTAGTACTAATAGAAAATAGGTCTTTCATAATGCTTCTGAGAGAAGTTGCATATTTCTATGAAAAAATGAGTTCTAAATTACAAAACAGAATATGATATTTATGTAAGTTTGAGACTTCATACCTGCATATTAATAATAGCTTACCTCTATATAGTGAATCATAGTTTAAAAAGGACTTTACTCACATCATTCCAGTGAAGTAGGAAGTGCAAATAATCTTAATTTTTATTTTACAGATGGAAAACTAGACTCAGAGAGATCAAATTTCTTGCTTACAGTAGTCCCATGGCTAGTAAATATTAGTGACAATAGAATATAAGTTCATTGATAATTAGAACTATTTATATTTTCGTATTCTGAATATCTGACATATAATAAATATTTGTTGAATTAAATTTACTAAACATACTAAAAGACATATATTGACACTCTGAACCTTGTGATAAATTATTTTGGTACTTAAAACATGTATGCAAATTCTATTACCAACACCTAATAGTTGTGTGACTTACTTGAGCCTTAGTTGCCTCCTCTACAAAATGGGGATGGTAACAGCATCTACATTTCAAGGCTGTGAGCAAGATCAAATCAGTTAATGCATTTGAATTACTTTGAAAACTTTATACAATTCAACTACCGTTATTCTTTTATATTTTTATTGACTCTCAATCATTATTTTTCACAGTAACTTCATAGTAACTTAATCTCTCCTATCTCCTTAAACATCTAAACCTTTCTATCTTTCACTTTCAATAAATTTCCTAGTCTCCAAATTTATTGAGAGTATTAAAACCTTTGGATGTGAATTCCTTCAAAGCCTTTAAATCACTCTGTGTACCTATCCTTTGCTCTTTTCTCCTAGTCTCAGAGGAAGAAATGCTTCTAATCTTTGCTAAAACTAAGTTCTTGATTTATATTCTTGATGCTTTTCCTCAGAAATATTGCTCTCTCCACTATCTATCCTCTCCTATGCATTATCACTCTATTGGCTTCTTCTATTCAGTCTATGATTGTGTGTCCCAAAGAAGAAACTTTCCTCAAACTTACTATTGTCATACATGTAGGATATTCTAAATCCTATCATAATGTTTTTATATTATTCTCACTTGCAAAATACCTTTTGTACTTTTTCCTTCCCTTCCCTTTCAAATGTGGAGGAGTGGTTTATATCGCAATTTCTTCATGTTCTCACCACCCCTTCACTATTTGCCATCTGGCTTATGCCTCCACAGCTCTAGAAATCACTATTCCTACTCCTCTACTAAAACAGCTTTCTTGAGGGTCATCAATGATCTTATTTGTCTAAACTAGTGGCCTTTTCAGTTATCATTTTGGGGTTTACACAAGCCCTAACTTGTATCATCTCTTCCCTTAAGCTTTCTCTAATCCTGCTGCATTGAAGGAGATTTTTACTTACTAAAATTTCTCATAGCATTTTACTTGGACCTCTCTTTGATATTTACTATATCCTTTGAATTTTTAGTATTTGTATTATCTTATCATACTAGATTGTAAACTCCTTGTATTTCAGCAATTAATGTGATTTTGAGCAGTTCAGTTAATTATTATAGTTCACTCACTATAGATATTTAGATATTTAACAAATGCTTGATGTTAATGAATTTGCTAAATTCATTTTATGATCTTGATTCCAGTTGACATCATTTAAAAATCAATTGAATAGAAAAGAAAAGGGAATCTTTCACTATAGGTAGGAGAGGAACTTTGTGTTGCATTGTTAAAAATCTCTCTAGTAGCAGGAATTTACTACATGGTTCAACATGATAGCATTTTAATAAAGTTAATTGAAACTCTCATGTTAAACACAATTCTTGATACTGCTGTTTTTATTCATTTTGTAATCTCATCAATCCCACCCATATCTTTTTATCCTATATTGTACTATCCACATAATTCTGTAAATCCTCCATAGAGAATTTATCTAACCTGTTAGAGGCTGTCTTGTGATTCTTTTAGCATTTTGTAGTATGTATGGCATGAAGTAATTTTCAAGATGTAATTTTTATTTTTTAATGATTATTAATATCATGCTTAAAATATTGTTGATGCTGATATAAAAACATAAGAAATATGGAATAAAGATTTGATATTTTGTGATGACCATTAAGAGAGTCAGTATAGCATAAATATATTGAGTAGTAGCCTCAGAGTCAGAAAGCTCTGAATTCATGTTAGACATTTGGTATATAATGACTGTGTGACCCTAGGTAAATAATTTAACCACTCAGTACTTCAAGATACTTTCTAAGACCATCTGTTATGGAGCAGATGTTTCCTTGAATTGGACAAGAGAGTTTCCTCTTTTGGAATTCCCTACACCAATAAAACCATAGGCCCAGATCATTATGGACTGATTGATTCCTACATTAATTTATTTCATATTCACATTGTGAGGGAGGCTTTGCAATTCTAATTTGGTGTCTTTAATCTATGAATAAAGTGAGATTCAGAGGTCAGATAACTAAAAAATGTCAGAGCTAAGATTGGACACCAAGTTGCTTCTGTCTTCATTCTTAATACCCATGCCATGACTACTCTGCTTTGCATCTGGAGAATCAGTGTAGTTTTATTCGTCTTTAATAGGTAAAATATCCTTGGATATTATGTAAAATAATAATATAAACTACTCATATAGCAGAGATTAAGCTGGTACATTTTCTGATATGAAATGTCATTAGAACTGTAAAAAGTCATATATAGGATAATCTCTTTTCAGGTGTTATTTGGCTAATTTCTAGGTGAGTATTCCTGGGCAGGCTATTTGATGTCCCTGGCCTTCAGTATCCTTCCCTGTAAGGTGAAGGGTTTGGATTAGTTGGTTTCTAAGTTTCTTTCTGCTCCAACATACTACAATCCCATAAAGTGATTTTGTGGCTCTTGCCAATGACATATGTGTTCCTCCCAACAACAGTGTCTTGAAACACATATGAACCAAAGGTATTAAGGTTAAAAAACACAAAGTTGATAATATTATTCAACAATATTTAGAAAATTAGTGCTATGTGAAATGATAAGGGATGCTAGATTTGGAGATAAGAACCTAGATTAAGATTCAGACTCTGCTATTTCATGATTTGAAGCAAGTTATTTCTTCTCTCCAAGTCTCAGCTTTCTCATTAATAAAACAGTAGTGGGTTGGACTAAATTGATGATCACTTCTGCCTCTAAAATTTCAGTTCTAGGACTTGATAACAGCTCACATTTTTAATGTGTTCTATGTGCATTATGAAATTCAGTCCTCCCAAGCATCCTGTAATATTTGATCTTATTGTTCCATTTTACACATGAGAAAGATGGGACTTGGAGGAGTTAAGTGATTTGTCAAAAGTCATATGAACTGAAATACTGGTTTTCCAAGGCTTCCAATGTTTAGTGTCCTTTGATCTGTTATATATTGATTTCTTTCATGATGGTTCTATTATGATTGGACCAAAAAGAGAGTCAATGAGAGGAAGTAAAATTAAGGGAATTGACATTCAAAGAAATAGAAAAAGTAGAAGTGTAAAAGGATTAGCAAAAGAATAGTGGGCAACGTTCCCATTAACATGAGGTTGGTGATTTGGCATAACTACAGGTAGGAACATGGAATCATCGATGTAGTTCTAAAAGATACTATTTACAGATAAGTAAACTGAGGATTAGAAAGGTAAAATATTTTAGTTAAATTGTGCCTAAGTCCTCTTATTACATAATACATTATATCACGCTGTCTATATGATTATAAAGGAAAAAAATAAAATGAAGCAATTGTTTTGTGAGTTATGCTAATCTCTATACATTATAAAGGCAAGCCATGACTCATGGTAAGAATCTGGCTTATTTATTTATTTTAAAAATGATAAATTTTTAAAAATATTGTTAAATTAGATACTGCAATATTGTACTTCTTCATCTTACAAATAAGAAAACCAAGGTTTAAAGAGCTAAAGTACTTTGCCTAAGGGAGAACTGAGATTTGATATGAGGTCCTCTGGGCCTAAATCCAGTGGTTTTCCCATTGGAATGAGGCATGAGAGAAGAATGTGTTTTATGTTTTCATAGGGACTTCCTTAGACTTTTCCTCTCCTCTCTGAAAAGCATGGTTCTTTTCTTGCTCAGGATTTGTCAAACTTATTCTTGACGACTCACCCCTTTCTAATTCTCAACATTGAGCATTCTATTCTGTTCACTTTGATTCCTTGCAAGTAAGGTAGTGAACATTATATATTTGACTAAGTACATGAATGTAAATAGTTTTCTTTTCTTTCCCCTTCCTTTCCTTTGTTGAACTAAAGAAATTTCAGTAAAGTCTTAAGCATTATTTACATGATTTCATATAGAATGTATATTGCTGATGCTTCTTTTGCCTGAGTAGAAAGTTGATATTTCTTTAGGAGACCATATTTGGGATTTTACTGATAAACTTGTAGTTAATGTGTGAGAGATTGTCAGCTGCAAATGAACCATTTTCAGATTGAAAAGAGTTTAAAGAGAACTGAAAAGAGTTAAAGAAAAAAGAGATTAAAGATATTTTGATGTTCAAGGTAAATAAGAAGTAGGGATATAGATGTTAATTCAATATTATTATTAGTGATACTTTTTCCAGACAAAAGAGAAATTGCAAATAGAAAAATAAAACTCAATTTAACTTAAATTTCTTAAATCCACATTGTGTGTATGACATGAAAAGATATCTGAGATCTGGGGACTATCAAAGATAGTCTGGCTAATTTGTAACAATCAAATTGAAAGCCTTGGGCAATATTCCTAACTTCTGGCTCCTGCCCAACATGGATCACAGTTTCCATGTATATAGTAAGTGCTTAATAAATGTTTCTTGAATTAATTCCTTTTGAATGATTGAATAAGTAATTTTCAAAATATAGCAACTCAGAAGCAAATGCACATATGTCCAAGGACATAGCATTTCTTTTGTAGACATTTTTATGGGTTATAATTAATCAACTTAGGTAGTTTATCTTTGAAATGGTTTGGATTTTTACCCATTTTAATGATTTTGCTTTGATGTGGCTGCAATAATAATTTGTCTTATCTTTTCATAATGTCAGAATTAATTATGGTGACCATATCATTCCTAGGGTAAAGCAAATCACAGCCTTTTACTTTTTAGAATCTGTGACAATGTAGTTATAGGCAAGGATTCAATGAGGCAGCTTTTAGGGTAGAACAAAGTAGCACTAGCAGAAAAAATTCTATGTTCAGATAAGTATGTAAATCTTTTGCCAGCCCAAGCTCTCTTTTCCCTAATGATCACCTCTTCCATTAGCTACATGTTGCTATTTTGTGACATCTCTTCTCTTCCCTCCGCCCCTCTTTTTTTTTTTTTTTTTTTTTTTTTTTTTTTTTTTTTTTTTTTTTTTTTTTTTTTTTTTTTTTTTTTTTTTGCTTAGTGTTTCTTTTAAGTCTTCCTTTTAATGAGATTTCATTTGTATAGGCACTAGTGTGATTTGGCCCAGGTCCTGACCTTTCCCTAGGGATGATCCTAACCATAATTACATTGGATTCAGCAAAAGTTTATTAAATGCCTATTCCATATAAAACACTGTGATAGTAGGGATAAATGCAAAAACATAGGCCTTTCCTCAAGCAGCTTATATTCCTACATTCATAACAGCACTTGTAGTTAATTTACCACATATATATTGATAATATTTCAGTTTTCATATTTATCATTTTAATTTTTATATTTCAAGTGTTTGGATTTAAAATGTTCATCTTGGTAATATTTGTTTCCCTTAGAATGCTAAATTCTTCTTCTTCTTTTTTTTTTTTCATATTGAAGCATTTTAATCAATAATAGTTTTTTATTTTCAAAATACATGCAAAGATAGTTTTCAGCATTCACCTTGCAAAACCTTATGTTCCAAAATGTCCTCCCTCCCTTCCCTTGGCCCCCTCCCCTAGACAGCAAGCAATCCAATGTATGTTAAACATGTGTCTTCTAAACATATTTCCACATTTTTCATGCTGCACAAGAAAAATTAGATTAAAAAAATGAAAAAGAAAATAAAACAAGCAAATAGCAACAAGAATAGTGAAAATACTATGTTTTGATCCCCATAGTCTTCTTTCTGTATGTTGTTGAAAAGAGCCAAATCTATCACAGTTGATCATTAGAGTGATAAATTCTAAAACTTAAATGCAAGGGTGGGAGAGAATGCTTTAATATTAGAAGAACCCTATGGATTTTTTTTTTGTAAGTTTGGTTTTGTATTTAAAAAATTGGATTACGGAGCTTTGGAACTAACATGTAGGCAACCTTTATCTTTCTCCTCTATCTGAAATACATACATGTATAAAATTTATTAATTTATTAGAATAAAATTCCATTTATTCTCCCAAGCAGTTTACTATGTGCTAGATAACCTCTTCTAGAGATCTTCTCCCTCTTCCTATCTCTTGTTTACTTTATAATCCTCTAAAAAAGAAACTGCACGTAGTTCGTAGATTTTGGCTTTAATTTCATCTTTATTATAGTATTACACAGTAAGGTTACCTATTGTCATATCTTTCTGAACACTATTTAAAAACAGAGATATTTAAGCAAAACAGATTAAATGGGGATTGCATAAAATGGTCTGATCAGTTTAGTCAATTTTGTGCTTTTTTGTTTTGTTTTGTTTTGCTGAGGCAATTGGGGTTAAGTGACTTGCCCAGAGTCACACAGCTAGGTAGTATTAAGTGTCTGAGACCAAATCTGAACTCAGATCCTTCTGACTTCAGGGCTGGTGCTCTATCTACTGCACCACCTAGCTGCCAGACTAACTAAAATAGTATATATTTTCTTATATACTTTTGTTGGCTCTTATGGCATAATTTTGGGTCTTTGATTGGAAAAAACATCAAATATTTTCCCATATTTTGTTTTAGCAGTTTGTATGTAATCATAATGATTAATTAATATTTATATAATATATACTGACTACATTTTTCACCTACCCTTGACACTTGAGGGAAAGATAAAGCTTTAAAAGATATGGACTCAATAGATTTTTTTTCTCTTTTGGATAAAATGGACCACTGAAAGTTGTCTAGTAAATTGGATCCATAGAGACTATTGGTTTAGGCTTAAGACATTATCCCAAAATAACTTAGCCCAAGACCAATTCCATTAGTATTTTCCACATTTGTCATTTTTTCCCTGGAATTATTCAGTTACTTTCCTGAAATCTTTTTGCTTTGTGTGGACACAGATTTGGAAGTGAATATTATTAGTTCAGTACAAATAAGCAGAGTGATTTTATGGGAGAAGCACAGAATCTTAAATATAAAAGGACCTGAGTTTGAATACTATCTCTTCTGCCTTACTACATGACATTAGGCAGGTCACTTCTCCTTCTCTACTCCTCAGTTTCCTTATCTGTAGAGGAAAGGGGTATAGAATAAATGTTCTCTTCCATTTCACAAGTCCCAAGACTGTGAATTAAATGTACACATTTTTTCTCTTCCAATTTGACACTTTCCAATATAAGGAATTGAAGAAGGTATAAATTTTTGTTTCACAATAAAAATATTTTATATTTCTTTTGGCATATATGAGATAAATTGGTCACCAGTGTTATTTCCCTGTACAGGTAATAATTTGTGTCTAAGAATAAATGGAGCTTTGGAATTACGGCAACTTACACAGGGTCAGAAGTGACCTGACATGCCCTCTAGCATGCTGTTTATAATTGCTGTGGTTAGTTTTCTTTCTCACTGTTTTTACCTATAATGTCAAAACACAATTATATGGAGTTGGTATGTTCACTAATAGCAGTTTATCTCTGCATGGTTTATAGACAGAGTCAAAAGCCAACAACTATAATTATATCCATGTTTCTAACTTAGCAGCAAGCTAGCAAAGTGAGGCTGAGGGTATGTAGTGGATATAGGACAGCCAGTAGGAATTATAGGGTAAAGTCATTGCTTTGCATTCTTTTGGTTTTACAATAATTGTTACTTAAATTTTGTTTTCTGAATTTTACCACTGTCTGTTGTGTTTATATGACCACATAAAGAGTGGTTAAGTGACGTGTTTCGCTACTCTATTTTTTCTTCTTCTTGTCTTCCTTTATAAATATATCAGCTCTACTTTCACTTTCTTCTGACTCAGCAGACTGTATATTCTACTTAATAATTTTTTTTGAAGAACACTGATATTCATGTTTTATGGAATAATTGGAATAATTATGGGAACCATGTTGAACTGTTAACAACTGCCTATCATTTGGTTCATCTTTTATATGTTCACTGGAATGATTCAAATTAGCAAGAATATGGTGGGTTTTGTTTGTTTGTTTGTTTGTTGTTGTTTGCTTCAGAATTCTTTAAAGGAAAAAAATGGCTTTTCAAGTAGAAAGTAGTGAAATCCATGTTAATTAGTTCACCTTAGATTTTCAGCTAGAGGAATGCAATTTGGACTTTAGGAACACTGTCTTTTTTTTTTTTTTGAAGATGTTGATTTATATTAATTTGATAAATCCCCAGAAAAGCTCTATGAAGGCTTTTCATTTCTTAGATATTTGAGGGATGTTAAATATGAAATAAAATATTGTATGAAATTGAAAATATTGTAGTTTTAAAACTTATAGAACACCTTTAGATATGTCATTAGAATATAAGATGAACCAGGGAACATATGTAAAATGTCAGATATTGAATGGAATAGGGGATGAATTATACTGAAAACAATTAAATGTACACACCTTTATATTCATTTTTTAAAATGATAATTTGTAAGTTCTTATGTGACTTCAGTAAACTATGTATAGTGCAAATATTCTGAACCTGTCTTATGCCTAAATTCAAGTTGAACAATTGCTATGTGGTATTAGTGAAGAATGACTTTTAGTTATTGTTTATATATGACTTTTTCAGTAATAAAGTTAAAAAAAACCTCATCATTTTTGTGGCAGAAAGAGAAAGTGCTCTGGTATTTTTTCCATGCTCAATTCATAATGGCAAAACTAGAAAGAATAAATAAATACTTGTGAACAAAGTGGACATAATGTAAATAAAATTTAATTACAACTACTTTAAACCTGGAAAGGATCTTAAATGTCATTTTATCCAAATTTTCTCATTTTACATTTTAGGGTTTGCCTAAAGTCATTTAAGTTGTAAGTAGCAGAATCAGGATTTGAATCCAGATCTCCTGACTACAAGACTCTTTCTACTTATTACACTATTAGGAGTAGATCAGCCTCATTGAAATAGAGCGTTCATATTGAAAAATAATGTAAGATCAGACTGGAAATCAGTCTAAGTGATGGGGAGCTCTGGTAGATAATAAGGTTTTGCCCACAGATAGATTATGACTTTTTTGGAAAAGATGTTATATATCAAATTAAAAGCTTTCTACTTTATCTAGTTGTAATGAGAAAGTAATGAATGTTTTTGATCAAAATATATTATAACAGTTATATCTAAAGAATATTAATCTGGTAATGGTTTGAAGGGACAAGGGCACAGATATAGAGAAAACAGTTAATAGTCCAGAGGTTAGGAAATAAAACCAGTGGTAGAATGAGGGTAAATAGAATAAGGGTGAGTGTATGTATGTGTGTGTGTGTGTGTGTATGTATGTTTGTCTGTGAGTGTGTGTGTATTGGGAGAGAGACAGAGACAGAGAGAGAAAGAAACATGCAAAGGCACACAGAGACACAAACACACAGAGACCAAGACAGAGAGATTGAGATGGAGAGAGACAGAAAAAGATACAGATATAGACAGAGATAAACAACACACACACACACACACACACACACACACACATGCAAAGACACACAGACACAAACAGAGACTGAGAGAGAGAGAAAGAGACACAGATATAGACAGACATACACACACACACAGACAGAAAGAAATAGAGGGGAAGATTTGGGACATATGTTGGGGTATGGAAAAGGTCTAGGACTTGTGATTCTTTTTTCTTGTATTGAGAATTTCTAATGTAAAATCTCTCTTTATCTGATTCTGTGTATATTAGTAGATGGTCATAATTATTTGAGGCACTGAGAAGATTAGTAACTTAACCCATAAAACCAATAGCATGTATTAAAGGTAGGACTAGAATTCAGGTCTTCCTTACCACAAGGCTTGCTCTTTAGTGAATAAATATAGTTTTCCATCTCTCTAAAGTTATATTGCAAAGCATTGAATGGACAGAGTGCTGAGTCAGAAATGACTTCAGGATTCAATCTGAGACTCCATGAAAATGATGGTAGAATTGAAAGAAGCAGAGGCATAAATTAGTCAAATGAAGGGTATAAGTGAAACTATGAAAGTGAGTGAAAACAGAGGGAAGAGGTTAATTGGGAAATACACATGATTGAGGGACTAGAAAAAGATTCCTGTTAAAGAACAGTGTAGTATGATGCTAAGGATAAGGGTATGTATGAACAGTCTCAGGCAGAAGAGGGGCTGATTTACAGGGACATATATTTCAGAGATGGGCAGTTAGATGGCCCAGTGGATAGAGTCCTGGGTTTGGAATCAGGGAGACTGATCTTCATGAGTTCAAATCTCAGGTACTTAATAGCTATGTGATTTTGCTTAAATTACTTAACCTTTTGCCTCATTTCCTCATCTGTAAAATGAATTGGAGAAGGAAATGGCAAACCATTCCTGCAACTTTGCCAAGAAAACCCCAAATGGGGTCACAAAGAGTAGGACATGACTGAAAAATGACTGAACAACAAATACTTCAGTAAGGACAAGAACAATGAGTAGAAAATGCTATTGGATCTGGCAATTAGGAGGTTATTGGATACTTTTGAAAGCCCAGTTTCTGTAAAGAGGTGAGAATGGAAACCAGATTACAGAAGGTTAAGAAGTGAATTGGTAGTTAGGAAATGGAGACACGAGATATAGACCACACATTGAAGGAGCTTGGCAGCATATGAAAGTAGAAAATAGGATTCAGGGAGTAGCAGGATAAAACTGAGTTTATTTTTTTGAATAGGGTAATGTGTACATAAAAGCAGAAGAGGAGTCATTGGAGGAGAGGTTGGGAATATAATTTAGGCAAGGAATAGGTAAGGGGACTGGAGAACCTGCTAAAAGCAAGGAGAAGGCTCAAGGACTGTGAAGGTGATGAAGTGAAAAACATCAAATATGATATTTCAGGGGTGAAGTTTTGTGAGTTCAGTGAGGTGGTGAAGGACAGGATGTGGCTCTCCTGTGGTAGGAGGTTGATATTGAGTAATAGAATTGAGAAAGACAAAGAACTGTGAGTTCAAAGTGTCATTTGAGTTTTTGACTCAGAGATGAAATCCTGTTCGAGAATAAGAAATTATTAGCTAAGATTCAATTCAAAAAGTATTTATTAAGTACCAATTATGTACCAGGTATTGTGCTGTTATAAATATTCTTTTGCCTTAAATAACTGTCAAATAAGTTGCTGAAGTTATTTTATCTACTTCATTCCAAAGTAATTAAGAAGGGCAGTACATTTGAATGTGGTTATTATATTCCGTTTTGTGACTCCTAGATATTACTTTGTTACCCTTCTTCTTCTCCAAAATTCATAGTGATTTATTTGTGTTATATCATTTGCCTTTTCAACTTTTTAAAAAAGGGGTATGGAAAGTGGCATTCTACCCACTAATTTCCTCTTTGAGACTTAGAGGCAGTCTAATGAACTAACTTTGATTCAGGAGAGGATCTGCTTTCCCAGGCAGGCTTTGCACTCAATTAAATATATGCCTCAAAAGTTGATGGCAATAGTATGGCATTTTGATAATACCACTGTGTGTCACATATTAGGAGCTTATTGCTTGTTGATTGGCGTGAGGACAACTGATTTTGAACATCTCTGCTGATGTTTAATTATGTGACCTTGAACAAATAATCTAATCTTTAGAGGCCTCATTTTTTTCTTGTGTAAAACTATTGATCCCTAAGGCTCCTTCCTTATACTAACCCTTAAACCCTTAAACTTAAAGGGAAGTGGAAATGGATAATGTTAGAGCAAGCAAAAATCTAAGAACATAGAATATTACTATTGAGAGAGACTTTAAAGTTCTCTTAGTCCAAGCCTTTTATTTTACATATGAAGTGCCTGAAGGCCTGGTGACATACTAATGATTTTTGTTTGGGTTTTCTGGAACTGTATTTCTTGCAAAGTCAAACATAGGTCATTCATAAAATGCATTGTTGTAAAGCAGTACCTTCAATGATTTAAAAAGAATTGTTCTGACCATTTAATATACTAGCAAAACATAGTTCTTGTGCTGAAACTGCTTATCAAAGAGAAAATTATTGAGGGGTGATACTATTTAATGTCAGAAGTATTTAAAAATCTGAGGTGAGACTTTACTATCATAATTTACATCTTTATGATGATTATAGCTTTAATTGAAGTTCAGGATGGTCTCTCCACTTAGCTAATAATTGAAGGGGAACAAACAAGAAGTGTGAAGGGAGTGTTATTTCCCATGAATACTCCCCTGGGGAAACATCATTAAATACTTTGAATGGCACATAATCCAAATAGATTCAAATTTTCATAGGCTGATAGCTTTATTGATTACAAAGTTCCTTCTTGGTATAGATATAGACAGACAACTGGAAGACAACTCATTCAAATGTTATCCCATATTACCATTCAAATTTGAAAATTGCATCTTAAGCTTAAATACATGTCATGTATTTTGTGACTGAAGTTGCCATTTGAAAAGGAAGATGGTGGAGTGACTTTAGGAAAGTATCTTGTCAACAATGGTATTGATGACTCAATGAAATGAAAAGGTCATCTCCAAAAGACCAGTTTCCCTGAAACCTTATTAGCAGTTGCAGTATGTATTGTAAAACCTATTTTTAAAGCTACCTCAAATGACCATGTAATAACTGAATACATAGAGGAAGTATGGAAGATGCACTCCCCTCTACCAATTTTTTATATGCTCAAAGAAGTAATTTTTGAAGTTTCCATTTTTAAAATGTTTCTTTTTTAATTTCTGCTTTTTGACTTGGCTTGAGGAAAATCCAAAGAGGAAACAATATGCTGGATGCTGTATAAACCTGGCTTTAAAAGTTGTGTTCTTTGCCTTCTAGGAGTTTACAGAACAGGATGGCAAGAAAATTGTTGACTTGCTCCAACTACAAAGGCCAAATAATTTGATTCACTTTTTGGCTGAGCTGAAAATCCTTCCTGTCACTTTTTTAAAAACTTTTTTTTTCCTGACAGGGAAAGTCATATTTTTGTGAGTAGTGCCCGAAGGCCTGAGACTCTGGACAGACCACACATGGTGCCTTATTTTAGTGCTTTAGTCAGACTTCACAGAGTAGTGTTCTGATCTTCTCCATTCAGACTTCCTCCATTATTTCCTAACTCCTGACTTGAAAACTTTAGTGCATTTGGGCTGAGATATAGTTTTTCTTTTATTGGACAGTAGGACAATCAAAGGTGATTTCCTCTCTAGTGTCATAGCTCTCTAATGAAATTGACTGCCCTTAGTGAATATTTTTCACACTCTTGGTTTGTCCACTTTTGGGGTCTGAAGTAAGACTTGAATTAAACATATGTATCTTGTTAGCAGTGTTATGACAAATAGCAGCAGCTGTATAAACTAATCTTTCCTTAGCTTTCACACATGGGACTCAATTAACAATGGACCACTGTCAGTATCTAATCCTTTTTACCTCTTAGAATGTCTTGGTTCCTGTGAACTTTTCTAAGTGTGACTCAAGTATTATTCCTATCCATAAAGAGGAGAAAATGTTAAATACTGAAAGACATTTGATCTTTCCTTGGTGCTTTACAAATGACTTGAGAAGATGTAGCAACTCTCATTTGTTGTAACTTCACTTGTCTGAACCTTAATTTTCTATATCTATAACATGGGATTAATAAGATCTAGACTGATAAAGGATCCAGTGCCAGAAGAAACTTGGATAATCTGAATCAATCCCCCCAAGTTTACAAATGAGGAAGCTCAGGGCAAGATGGACATCATGATTTGTTTAAAGTTCATGTAACTAGTAATACTAAAGTAAGAATTCAAACCTCAGTACAAGATTGCCACTCTTTCCACTGAACTACTCTTCCTTATGTTAGAAGGAAAGCAAGTGCTTTGTAAATTCCAAAGCATCATACAAATATGAGTTGTTATTTTGTTATTTGTTAATGTTATTTGTATTTCAAATCAAAGGTCTTTTTTTTCTTCAGAACAAAAAACTTTCTCAATAACAAAGTTTCCTATGTACCCTATTTTGGGATATTCATAAATTGAACTTTTAAAGTACTAGAAAGTCTTAGGAAGAATTGCTGGAAATATAGAGCTCAAATACTTGTAAAAGAAGAGCACAGACTGATATTTTGCAGGAGACAATTATAGAGGCAGGCAAACTTGTGTGTTAGCAAAATTCCATTGAAAAGTATGTTTTTATGTTTGGTGCTTTCAAGACATGAACAACACTATGACAATTTATCTTTTTAGTTAATTTCCATTTTATTGTCTATTAGTAGGCAAGGGGAAAGACGGAGGAAGACTTCTATTTGGAGGGTTCAGCCCAACAGGGAATTTGGGAAATAAGCATTTTAGCCTTAGAATAACAATGAACAAAAAGTTCAGGATCCAATTTAAATGTACTTGACATTTGAACCTCCTGTTCAAAACCCTTGCTTTAGGTTTATCTTTTGAGGACAGATTTAACAGTTTCTAATCTGTGGCAAATGAACAAAAATGGATGACGAGGGGGAATATAAAAGGGGGATATAAAAGTAGAGCTCAAACAAGTTGTTAATTCTTTCTTTCACCTAGTAGGACTAATGAAAAGCTTCATTTACTAAAATCAGACTAGACCATTGTCACTACTTGCCAAACTGTACATGCTTGTGCATCCGTTTGATCCATATTTGAAAGCCACAAACAGAAGCACATAATTTGGCAAAATACCAGAAACATGCCTCGGCACACTTCTGGAGACTCTTCCAAATGACTTATTGAATAAAAAATTTGACTCTGTGAATGTGTGTGTGTGTGTGTGTGTGTGTGTGTATGTGTGTGTACATTGCCTAGAGATTCTGAAAACAAATTCTTCCAGCAAAGTCATGTGTATTACATTCGATGTTTCTTTGTCAAAGTTCAGAACTGCAAAAAGATTTGTTACTTATTAGTTATTTGCTTCCTGTTTGATATTCAGAAGTAGGAAATTGAGTAGTTTAAAATCTTCCAAGACATGTAGTAGCTCAATTTCAGATCACATTATTTCCTCACAATGACATATTATCATCCCCATTTTACAGATTAGGAAACTGAATTTACAGAAGTGAAATAACATATATCAGAACTGTCACTAAAACCCAAGTTTTTTGTTTATCTAATTTTAAGACCAATACTATTTCCATGTATTTTTAAATATACTATGTATATTTAAATATACATTTTTTTGAATACATGTGATTTCACTGTTGTAGGTACTAGTGGAGATAATGACTCATGTGTATAGTTTGAAGGAATTTCTGAGTCCTTTTCTCTTTTCATCTTTCAGTTTATTAACTGGTTAATATAAGCATCTTTGAACTTGGGAAGATTGAACTTCAGCTAACAAATATGCAGTCTGTTCTTGCTTTGTTTTTAATTTAAAAAATGCTTTAGAGCATTCAGAACTTTTGCTAGGATGGCAGAGATTTTGAATGTAGAGTCAGATTAGAAGGCCTTTAAGGTCCTTTCTATCTCTAAATCTATGATCCTATAATGATCTCTATGCTGTGATGAAACTTTACTGGAAGAAAAATATATAACCATATAGGAACACAGGAAACCCTTTTCTTTCTTTTTTTTTTTTCTTTTTAGGATAAGATTGGTGCTGTAAGAGTTGATCATTTATCATTCCCATCAAATATTTTAATTTTCATTATATTTCCTTTCCTTGTTGATCACTGAAGCACTCCAAAGCACAAAGAGGATGATTCAGAAGTCATATCAAGATCATATGTTATTCACCAAATTTGAGAAATGATTTTGATTCACACTGCCTATAAAAACTATTCTTCATTCGCCAGATCCAAAATCTCAAGGACTCTTTGTTTGGCAGAATAAATCAGACCCTTAGCTGGAAACAAGGTTGGAAATAGTCTTGTAGTAAATAAGAACATTAATTTAAAAGAAAAGGATAAGATTAAAGATCAATTATGAGGACTAAGAGGAGACTAAGTAAAATTCTTTCTATCACTGAAAGAGAGTGAAAAGGAAAGAACATTGAGAAATGCATTGATATTTTGATTTTCTTTGAAAAAGAAAATACTGAAAAATCCATTTTCATTTTTTTCATCACTTGGAAAACATTTGTGTTATTAACTAGTAGATACATGAAATTTTCATTCTGGATTGGACACTTGTCTAAAACTAGACATTTTTTCTTGTGCATGATGATACTCTACTTTGTTTTATAGATATTTAAATCTGAATAGGGAGCAAAAATGGTTAGACCACGAATTACTGAAAATTCTGCTTTCTATCAATATAGATTAGAAAATAGCTATTTTAAATCAAGGCAAATGCAGGCATCTCAGAGCTTGGCTATGCCAGAAGGATGGGTTTATTTATCCATTCTCAAACATTTTATAAGTATTTCCTCTGAACAAAAAACTTGGAAGGATGCAAGATGAATAATAGTACATTGTCTCTGCTGCAAGGAATTACCCAATGTTTTTAGAGATTTAAGATGTGAACATGGAATTATAGAACCTCAATATTGAAGGGCTCCTTAGAGACCATTAATTAGTCTAATACATATTGAATAAAAGTCTCTGTAGTCTATGAGATTCTTATGTATGTTTAGGTCAGCCTTCTTTGATCCATAGCAGGAAGATAATCTCTTCCGCCTCAAAATTTTTAGTGTTCAGCTCTCTCTTTTGTCCTCATTTCTCTTTTACACGATAGCATATTTATCTGTTTATATTTCATCATCTTTTACTTCCTTTAGATTGTATACTCCTTGAGGGCAAAGAGGTTAAGAATTTCTCTCCACATTTATATACTTATTATCTAGCACTGTGACTTGTACATAATAAATGCTTAACAAAATGTTTGTTGAATTGAATTCAATTAGCCTGAAACATTACTTAAGAATGTTTATGAAGCTCACCCACCTGGTGATGTTAGTCTAATTGTTTAGGAATGTTTCTTTACCTAAAGCTCAAGTTTATCACTTTGTAACTTCTATCTTTCTTTTTCTGCTCTCAAGACCAATCCATTGTCTCTGTGTCAGTCCTTTAAATTCATGAATACAGCTACCATACTCCCCACAAATGTGTTATTTCTTATTTATTCTTATTTTCAATATTTTACATATGTAAACCATAAATAACATTTATAATAGGTAGTAGCAATTTTATATATTTCAAAAATGTTCTTATTTTATTTGGGAAATATTTAGATGTCCTGAGTTCATTAAGAAAACAGCTTAATTCTTCCAGGATTAACATAATTAATACTTTATTATATGTGCAGTATTATAATTAGACATTCTTTGGTTTCAGAAGATCACCAAGTAGTTCTTTGTATTCCTTATAGTAGGTTTTGTTTTAATGTATTTTGTTTCTATCAGATCATTGCTACTTTTGAGGGTCAATTACTTTTTCTTGTTCAAGGTTGTGTGCACATTTCTTACTCTAAAAATGTAATCATAGTAATTCTTTAGGACAAATCAAGACGATCCAATAGCTCATTGATTAGGCAACTGATCCTTTTCCTTTTAAGCATTGCTGGTTAATGTCCCAACTTATGATTAATTGAATGATTTCTTTTTTAAAGAATTGAATTGATCTCATCAGATTAGAAATGAAAATACTGGTATTCTTAAAGATAAGATAAGGAAGCAAATATTGGATCTTAGGCAGGATGCTCCTGTCCAAAGAAAATGAGGGGATATTGGACTTTTCACTTAAAAGTTTGATGAGCTACCATTTTCAACTGGATCCTGTCATACCTGACCAGGCTGTATGTTAATTCATTAATTTAGTTTAAAAATTCATTTTGTAATTAATATACATAAGGTCTTTCATAATGTTTAGAAGGTAATTATATTTGATTATCTAATTTAGAACTTAAGAATTTATATTATATAAAAATTCATGGGAAAAAAAAAATTCCAGTATGCAGCATCATTCAGCACAGAACTTTGACACTCGTTTTAATTATTCAGTCAATAAGCATTTATTAAACTCTTGCAATGCACTAAACATATGCTAAAGATTGGAGATAAAAAGAAAGGCAAAAACACAGATTCTGTCCTCAAGGAGCTTATATTCTAATGGAAGTAACACTATACTAATAACTATGTACATACAAGATATATACAGCATAAATAAGATGTAGAGGTGAAATCACTGGCAGTGAACTGCCCTTATTCTTTGTGAATATTTTTCTACATCAAAAGTACAGCTTGACTGGATTAGCAATTTGTGCATTTGAGAATCCATGTTTGTTTCAGAAAAGTTTCTAGTAAGGTTAATTTCTAGCATTAGCACTTTTAAATATTTTTGAATTATGTACTATGCTTTCTTAAATAACTCATTGTAGTTGATCTGACTTCTGGGATCACCAAATTCCCACTAATTAAAGAAGGGAGGGGAAAAAAAATCAAAGAATTTTTCTTCTTCCAACCTCAAGATTCTGTGTTCTGTGAATGTATAGTAGAACATGAGAAGCAGGGTGGTATAATGGATAGGATTGGTCTTGGCGTTAGAAAGACTAGGGTTCAAGTACTTATTCTGTTTCATACTAACTAAACCATTAGCAAATCATTTAACCTTTTTGTGCCCCAGAGTAGACAGCCATAATCCTATAAAAATATGATTTGGTGGTTTGCATGTGTATATAGGAGCTTCCAAAATCTCAGATAACAGTCCATTTGCCTCAAACAAACATCTACTTTTTGATATTTAGTTTTAAAATTGTCCCTATGATGAATTTTTTTTTTTGCTGCTTCCTCATTCAATGTAAATTAGGTTAATAAGGTCATAAAAGGTAATACTGAATTGTTGTCTTATACATGAGTTTATGTAATGGGAATTAAGTGTTAAAAAGCATAAACATTTTTTTCGAGTTAATGTTGGTAAGCTGTAGTGTGATATAGAAGATAGGTAATGAGACTATTCCTTTGGGCTTTCCTAACCATTTGCTATATGTATTATTTCTCTGAGTTAGATCCAGCTGTGTTGATCTTCCATTACCATTCACCGGAGTATGACTTTGGGATTGACATTTGCCAAAACTCAAACTTCATCATGAATCCAAGCATGTTTACACAATTAGAGGAGGTTAATTCTAGTTGATAAATCATAGGGAATTGTACATTGGATAAATAGTAAGGTAGTGGCCTCATTACAGGTTTAAATGGAAGTCATATTGAGGATAATAACAGGTGGCATTTACACAGCACTTTAAGGTTTACATAATGATTTAAATGTATAATATCATTTGATCCCTACAAGAACCTTGTGACATAGGCACTATAGGTATGGTTATCTCCATTTTACACATAAGGAAACAGGTGTAAAGAGGTTAAATGACTTTCTAATAGACCTACAACTAAGAAACATCAGTGTCAGGATTTGAACCTGTGTTTTCTGGCTTCAAGCAACACTAGATGTACTCATTACATATGTCTGCCCCCAAAATTAGCTGCACACATGCTGACAATGTGATTTTAACCTGATTTCTATTTTTTCTATAGTAGCACTCCCATTAATTAGATTAGCTATAACTCTTATTGAAAGTACCCAATAAAATTATCTAGTAAGGCCCTGTAATTGTGTACTTTTCAATTTTAAGGGTGAACATTTGCATGGCTATTTTGTTTGTGTTGTCTTATGGGTAGATTGTCTGAATCTTTGGTCTGAGAAAATTTAGCATTATCACTCTTGGTTTTTGTTTTTTTTTTTTTTTTTTTTTTGTAAGGAATAAATGGATTTAATAGGGGAAAACCCACACAAACAGCACAAAATCCCTCACATTTTCCCTTGCTTATTTGCTACATCATACTTGCAAATGTTACATAATCCATATGTAATAGAGTAGTGCAAGACTAAGTTTTCAGCATTTATATTGTTTTTTTTTTCCTCTTTCTTTTTTGGATTTGTAGTTTGTGCAGTTGGAAATAGCATTTTGAATTAATTTTGGATCGTTGTTGCTGAAAAATGTGATCTTAGGAACAGTGATTTGCTGTTTCAAAATGCTGCCATGTTTTAGGTTTCCTTGGCCAATCTAAAATTTTGGAGGAATCTGCACCCCTGTGAATGATCATAAAGGGGAAAAGGGAAGAATGTTTTTACCTTCTTTTTGAAATGAATAGTAGTGCCAGAGCAGCAGCTATTAGGAAGACAAAAACGACAAAGGAAAAGCAGCTCCTTTGAGCACATGGAGGTAAATTTACTTACATCAGACTGAAAAATGAGGGCTGGGTTTTCAAAAGACTTTCCTTGTGACTAGAGGACAGCTTGTAATTTTGGCATCACTGCAGTCCTTCTAAGCCCCTGAGAAATCCTGAAAAACATTACAGAAGACTGCTCTTCATATTAATGGATGTCTTCCTCTGTGTGTATGTATGTGCATGTGTGTGCACAAGAGAAATAGACAACTGAATAGATACAGGTCTGCATAGGATGAAAGATTACTCATAAAGATTCATTTTTTAAAAGTAATGTGCTCTTGGTCATTTTTAGAAAGTATGGGTATTTCCATCTAAAAGTTAGGAAAAGATTAAACATTTAGCTAGCTTTCTGATTAGCCTTGCAAGCTCTCCTCACAAGACCTCTTAGGAGACAGTTACTAAAACTCCTGCTATCCTGACTATTCTTTACTTGAAGATATGATCTAGAATCATCATGGTCATATCTTTTAAATGTCATCAGAGGTGAAAAAAAGGCAGCTTCCCTATGGCTAATTGTGGTGAAATGCCACATTATGTTATACTATAGTTAACAACTTCAGGGGCGCCAAAAGCCTGCAGCCGTGCCTCTTGGGAGTGGGACTTTTCCTTTGCAACTCAGCTCCAGGAAACTTGAACATTTGTGTTTTCAAGACCGCATACCATTGGGAAGGAAGTAGGGGTGGAGATGTGTGCTGAGATTAAGTGGATATGAGAATCTCTGTACTATGTATGATCCAGGAGCTTTTCAGTTTTATGTAGGTCTATTTTAGGAATGGATTTTGGGTTTATACACACATGTATATGTATACACACATATATTTAAAACATTAATAAATGCTGAACTTGCTAAGTAATATGTTCCCAGAATAATCTTTCATTTTCTGGTTAGACAATGCTTTCTGTACACCTCCCTCCTCTCCTGCATATATGTATGTGTATGTACAAACAAATATTACTTATTATAGATATTCTTTGGTTGTATTTCTTTGAAATCCATAGCCATTACTCAACATAGGAAAGGAATTTAATAATTGTGAAACTGATAATTTTTAAAATAACAACTTGATGGGTATTTTCAGAAGTACAACATTAACTCATCACAAACCTAACATGTGCCATTCTAAATTAGACACATTTTTACCTTAAGGGGAAGTATATTAACTTTTTAAGTTTATGCAAAAAAAATCCCAGGGAATCCTACTTTTTCATGGGATTGATGAGGTAGACAAAATATAAAAACTGACCTATTGGAAAAAGGTTTTGGGTTTATGGCATAATATGTATCTTAGATATTAAAGAATCTATAGGTAATGGACTTCTGATTTTTCTGACTCTATATTTCTAATGATACAAAATTGACATTCTCAACGTAAACTGTCTTCATTTATTTTCTAGCTTGAATATATATACTTTGATTTGGCAGAGTATGACTTCCCCTGTTATGTTTACTCTGGATTTATATCTTAAGTTGGGGTTAAGTAACACATTTACATAACTCAACCAAGCACTAGACCTGAATGAAGAATTATGTTTCACAGGAGACACAAAAACTAAATTGTATGCTGTCCTAATAATTTTTCTGCATTGTTTTTTAAAATGTAGAATTTATGGATAGAGTAGTTTGTTTTAAAGTTAACCCTTCCATGTATTTTGCTCCTCCTTAATGGAACTAGAAGGCTTTCTTTGCAAAGAATGCATTGGTGGTAGTTGTTACATATAATAGTTATATATGACATATTTAAAAGTGGTGCTATTATGCAGGGAATGATAATCTCATCTACTTGGGTCTATATTATCTGAAATTTGCCATTCATTAGTTAAAAAAATAATAATTTTTTTTAAACAAAGATTTGCAAACAGGGTCATGAGGTGTTTGTAAATCTTTAGCTGTGGGGAAAAAAAAACCAAACCTGAAATTCTCTTTAAAAAGACCAATGAGTAGTCCAATCTTTCATAATTTACCCCTAAAGTAAACAAAATGTTCATGATTGTATTAAATAGATCATTTGCCTGTCAATGTACTTCCTGTCTTAAAAATTTTTACTTTTTATTAAAATTAAATGAGTACATTTCTAAGGACTAGGATCATAATCACTTCCCTACTACCCAAATATCTTATAAAATGCATACAGTAGGGATAAAAGTTGTTAAACATCAAATTCTCTATAATTGAAAACATCAGAATCAGTGGAAGATTGATAGGTTAGTCCATAGTCTGTTTTGTTATTATTTACTTCATTTGGTGATATCAGATCTCTTTCAAATGACTAAAGGTTAATATAGAAGCATTGATCAGTTATCCTATGAAATGTCTGAATGTTACATGTATCAATATTTTCTCTTCAGTGGTCAAGGTAATTCAATGGAATTTGCCTTTCAACAATGTTAGTTTTATGGAATCATACTGGAAAATGTCATCTGTTAACCCTTTTACTATTTTCTGGAGAGCTCAGGAAATATCCTGACTTTATGGCTTGTTTTATTTTCATCTTTAAAACATTCTATTAGTAAAGTATTGCCATTTTCAAACATTCTTCTGTGTTCAGAAAAGAATTGTTAGTTTTGTCATTATGAGAATTGGGGGAGGTGGGGAAGGAGTGGATCAGAGGACAGAGTGTGTCCAGGCTCATTAAGGATAGAATATTATTTTGGACTGACTAGTTTCATATTGCAAGATTGTATGTTTTAGGAAACATTCTTGATTATAAAGGTATTTTCCTTGGTTCCTTCTTTCCTGCCTTTTGTTCTCTATATACTGCCATTGGTTAGCAATGCGGATATCCTGGTCCATCCTTTTTTATTCTTTCATATACTTTAGAAAAAGATAAGAACCACATGGATAATGTCTGAAAGGTGGCAGAGTGTGTTTTGTCCAGCTGGGTCTCTGGGTCTGAATTTTTTTTCAGGTCCCGATACATGTTTATTCCTACATGTGACAAATCTGCAGTCGGGTTTTCTTTCTGAGTTATAATGACTCAGATGTCATAATTAATTTGATGAGCAGGTGGGGGTTATTAGCCTTGTGCTTCACTTGCTAATAGCTGCACAGCTTTTCTAAAGTACTCTTTCAACTAAGGAGGCATTTCTTCACATAGAATAAACAGTACAGCACAAAAGCCTCAGTTAGATAACTATCCATGGGCTTGAAAAGCTGCCAAGCAGATGTTGTTATTGGAGCTGGCCCAGGCGAGATTGGGCAAGGCAGATGCTATTGGTGGTGGTGGTGGTGGGGGTTGGAAGACAAGGGGGAGGAGGAGGAGGAGAGAATGGGTTGGGGGAACTTACACACAACTAAGATGCTTTCTCTGTAGGGGCAAGAGGTGCCTTTCCATAAACCAAATCCATAGCTGGCTTCATGCTCATCCCTCAAGATCCACCCTTTAACTGTAAATAAATGAGAAGAAGGGGAGGGGGGGTAGGGGAACCCTCTCTAAATATCCATATGGGAATGAAACTGAATGTTCATCCAGCAGTCAGCGACTTCTGGTTTGCATTAGATCGGCTGTGTGCAATTTTTGAAGGGCCTACAGAGACTTTGCTTCATACCTATCAACATATGTAATGAACACGGCTGCCCTGACATTTACCAGAACTCATAGGATCTGCTTTATTGCTATAAATTAGGTTGTGCAAATTTAAGACAAAATGCTGTTTTGTTTCCTGTCACCTCCCTGTGTAATTTTTCTCTGAATTTTTTCTTTCTCATTAAAATGTTGCAGAGTAACAGCATACTTTCTCCTCTTTTAAATAATTAAAAAAATAGTAAGATTTTTCATGAGATAGACATGGTGGTAGACTGTAATCTAAGCTGGTCTCTCTTGTGAACTCTTCACTGTTTTCTTTCTTTGGTGATCTAAGGCTTTTAAAAACTCATCTCTTACTCTCTCTTTCACTAGATTAAATTCTATAATCTCATTTTTCTTTGAGCTGATCTCAAGCCAATGGTCTGGGGATTTTATAGCCAAGGGATAATTTTTGATAATGGGCTATTAAAACACTTGGAGCTTCTATCCTGTCTTTTGAATTAGTATGTGCACAGATTGTCTTGGGGGGGGTGGTGTGGGGAGGTGGTTAGGGAAAAGAGGGAGGAGCTATTCTTATCTTTGGCAGTAAGCAACTGATTATATGGTACAAGCCACATAAAAGCTTTATGCATGACTTATATCAAAACCTAGTAAATGACAATGGCAACTAGCTATACCTTATAAAGTATGACATTATCAATGCTTCTTCCCTGAATTTTTATTTTTGTTACGTAAAGCTGAATTTTTATTTTCCCTTATCCTTATTGTGACAGATTTAGTGTATTCTGAACAACAGGGTCACCTAACAGTTTCCTTAATGATGGAAATGCAGTGTCTTGAGGCAGCTGTGCAAGGTCACATAACTTTTATTGCTGTTTATAGTGTCCTCATTAATAGGTTAAAATGAATAATCATCCATAGAGAGGCCCAAAAGCACTTGTATAAATAGCAGATTCTTGTCCTCCGATTGTATAGCATAAAGTTAATCAATATACTTTAGTCTGCTATTATATATTTAATTCAGTTCAACTTTCTCTTCATTTCTTTAGTTTTCTAATCAGTCACTGAAGCAGTATTATTGATCTCAAGGAAGCAAACATTTTCTTTCCCCTGGAATCTGTTCCAATATGACTAGACTTTCACCATTCTCAAATTCGAGTCAATGAATATGTTTGATTCTGGTTCTTGGTAATTTTTCATAAGAAACAAATGGGAACATACATGTGCCTGTAATGTAGCACAAAAGTCATGGGTTGTGAAACACTGGCTTAATATGACTTGCGGTCATGGTTGGCATTAATGTTTTTTTTTTTTTAAACTTCATCTGAAATGAAGCTTTTCAAATTGAACGCATGTGTGAAATGCATTACCACATTATGCGCAGATGGCTAGAATACACGTGTGTCAGTGCTATGTTCAGATTCCGTGTGCTTTATTATTGGCTTAGCCAATAGATGAATGTGGATTATGCCTTTCATTGCTGTCTTTATTAGTTACCAGCCTTTTGTTACTGTTCAGTAAAAAGTGGCATAGTGGCTGGATTGTTGAAGTTGGAGACAAGAAGACTTGAATTCAGATCTCATTTCTGCTGTTAATTAGCTGTATGATCCATAATTTAATTATTTAACTTCTATGAGCCTTGTTTTTCTCATCTGTAAAGTGGGTATATAATAACCCTTGTATCTGCCTCTTGATGTTGTGAGGATCAAATGAGGGAATGTTTCAAATGCTTTGCAACTCTAAAGCATTATATAAATGTTAGTCCATAACTGCTCTGAAAGGTAGTAAAAATGTTTTGTTTTGTTTTGTTTTGTTTTGTTTTTCCTGAGGTTACTGGGGTTAAGTGCCTTGCTTGGGGACAAGGAAATATTAAGTATCTGGGTGCCAATTTGAACTCAGGTCCTCTTGACTTCAGGGTTGGTATTCTATCTACTGCACCATCTAGCTGCCCCAATGTAAAAGTCCTAAACACTATTATAAACTTGAATATCAAGCTACAGGATCTTAGAGGTCACTTAGCTTGCTTCTCCCTCCTTTATTTCATGAAGGAGGCAACTGAAGCCCAGAGAGGAAAAGATGAACAGAGAACATAAGCCTTCAGATTCTAAATGGAGAAATTTTAGCAGGTTATCATTTAGGATTTTAAGTCTTCCCCCCAAATTAGGTCACAAATATTTGATATAAAAAAAAGTAAACTATTTTCCCTTTGATATAAAAAGGTGATTAGTATCTACTAATATTAAGATACGTTGGCCCCACATTTTAGAAGAAGGATATGCTTTTAAAAAATCACCCCATGCATATACATATTTGTGTGTATGTAAAATGTGAATATATATTTATATGCATATATACACACTTATACATAAGAAGAGAAAATAGGGTTCATAGCAAGATTTAAAATGAAAGTTCAGGTTAGTCAGAAAGTATATAAAAATGCTTTAATTTACTGATTGGGATGTCTCATTACAAAATAGCTCATTATGTTATTGTTTGGGATGTATTTTCTTTTTCCTGGAATAAAGCAATGGTACTGAAAAAGAGTCCTTAAATAATATTGTTAGCCTGTGAGGCAGGTCCTCTCCTCAAACCTTTAGGATAGGGGTGTCATTGTACTAATAGTAAAATCTAACAGATTTAATTTTGAATATGGTCACCTCTGAAAACAAACAAACTGGTCAATCAGAAAGAATATATATTTTTGAAAACTCTAATCTTTTGATTCTATTTCTTTGGGTTTGAATTCAATATAATTATTATTGTTTCTTCTTTTAAAATGTTCTATCGTGTGATTTCACTGGTCTTTATTGGAATTTGCAGTTCAAAAGCCTGCTTGGCATCACATAGTCTGGGAATAACTAAGATCAGTTGAGCTAAAATTTGGGCTAGTTTAAGTTGTTCTGATCAAGATGTTTTGAGATTTACATTCATGGCTTAATTACTAGTTCTTTACATTTTGACTACTTTAGGGAACCTGTTCTTCCACCTTCCTAGTATTATTTACAGTCATGAACAGGTTTAGGCTGTAGTATGAAAAGGAATGTCATGATCATAAGAATTATTAGGACCTGGAATGTTGTAGGGAGAGAAGCCATGGAATCTGTTTTTCTTTGTTAATATTTCTCTGTCCTAGTTGGTATAGGTGTGGCTTTACCTGAAAGCAGAGTGTTACCCCAAATAGCTTTTCCAAGGTTCAGTTGGTACAATATGGCTGTACTCTAATATGACTGAAATTTTATAAACAAAATTTAGTTACTACTTACTAAGATTCATTTCTGACTCAGAAATAGACTTTGATAAAATTCTATCAGAAATAGACTCTGATTTTTAAAAAAGATGAAAGAATATGGGTAAGAAGAATTTATTAAATACTTAGCACGTGTCAGGCATTGTGCTAATAATAAAAAATAAAGGTAGAAGAGGAGGGATGAGATCTTGCCTTATTTAATGAAAAAATATTTTTTTATTGGACTACTCATAGTTCTTAAATAGATGACATTTTTCACCAATCATTTTGGTTACAGATATAGATAAAGTAGGAATTTCTTGAATATTTCTCTTTTCATGGTCACTTTGATTTTAAAAAGCTCCCCAGAAATTTGACTAAGTGTGCAGGGAGGAATATGAGTGAATAATATGGCTCCTTTTCTGTCAGCCTAGATGATTGAGAACAAGGACATTTCAAGACTTTCCTGATTCCTTTGGGAAACTGGTATGTATCTAGTTCTTTGTAGAAACATTCATTTTCCTTTTTGGCCAGTGCTAAATTTCTATAAACCTCACATTAGACTCTAGGGGAAAAAAACTCAAAAAAAAAAAGTTTTCTTGAAATCAGAAGGGCTTAGAGGAGAAATCATTTAAGTATTTCTTCTCTCTTAATTTGTACATAAAATTAAATAAAACCTTAACTCCTTTAATATATTTATAACCATAGAACATTGTCCAATCTAATTTCAATGAAATTGGGAGGGTTTTTGTTGTTGTTGTTTTGGATTTCTTTTTTTTGTTGTTGTTGTTGTTGCATATTTTAGTATTTGGATACAATAAAAGTGGTCTGCAGTAGAAGACATTACTGAATGAATATAAAATGAATTATAATTTGAGTTATTCTGTTTTATGACTGTAGTTCTTAGTGTAGGCACATAACCTTAATAAATTTACTCTAATTAATATTGTTTTCTAATGTTGTCATTTATACATTATAAAGAAATTAAACTATAACTTTGGGAAATCTCTATGTAACTTCATTTGAGTGATCATCTAAGATACAGATAAGATTGTCTAATCATGTAACCATTGTCGCAGTTCCTTAGCTTTAAAATGCAGATAAAAATAGCATCTACCTTGCAGGGTTGTTGTGAGAATCAAATGAGATATTGTATATAAAGCATTCTGCAAACCTTAAGAGATACATAAATGTCAGCTCATCATCATCACCATCATCATCATCACCTTCATCTCTCCTAATTTCTAAGGTTTCTTTCCTTTACAATTCTTATGACCCATAAAAGCCATGTTTCTATCAACATATATATATATATATATATATATATATATATATACACACACACATATATATGACTTACTTATACAGGATACTTTGGCACGTTTTTCTGTAACATGGATTTGGCACTAGAATTTTGTGATTGTTCCATAAATCGGTGTTAAAAAAAGAACCCAAACCCACAAAAGTTGTTTTAGATTTGGAGCCATTCATAAGATGAACATTCATTGTCACTCACTCTATCAAGTGTATATCTCCCTTTGGAGTTGCTACTATAATAGTTTATATGTGTATGAATTTTTAAATTCTATTCTCATAAAACCAATATTTAAAATATCTAATGTTTATTTTTTCTCACTGTTCAGAGATCATCTTAATGTTTTACACAAAGTCTTCCCACCCTCCCCCTACCAGATAAAAAGGGATAGAAATGAACTTTTTTAAAATAGGCAAGGTGCTTAAAAAAGTTTAATGATATGAGGGAGGAATTTTTAAGTAGAAAAAATTTGAAAAACAGAAAATTCTTGCTCAAGAAAGAACTGACAGTGGCCAGTTATTCATTAATGTCCTTGAAATTGTACAATTTAGATAAAATAAAATCTTTCAGAATTTCAAGATGACTTAGAAACATTCATCTTGTAAAAATGAATGATCTTTATAAATAATAATTTGCTTTAAATCCATAAAATGAAACAGATTAATATTATAGATTTAAAAAGCATAATCTAAAAAAACAGAACAAAAAAACCTATCAACTTTCTTTTGGGGGGTAAGCATGCCAGATGTTTAAACAATATGGCAGAATCTCTACATGCCATGGCACTAGAAGACCTTGGGAAAGAAATCATGTCTGGACCCCTAGTGTTTAACAGTTTCAGACCCCTGACCTAGAAACAGTTTAAACAGATGTTTAGTTCAAGGGATTTATGTAGTTGATGTTGAAATTTTTTCTTTTGGAAATAACTTTCTCTAAAATGGAAGGTATTTTATTTCTAATCTTTCAAAAATGTTTTCTTACATTTTATTTGTTATACATCAATAGTATCTGTAGCATGATATTGTATTTGTTTGTTCACATTCCTTTTAAAAAGGTTTATTGCTACCCCTTTGTCTATTAGTATATATTCTATTTTTTCTGCTTTATCTTAGGCTTTTTGTTAAAATCAGGCTACCACAGTGAGAGGACTAGTAGAGTTATTGAAGGAGGAAGTAGTATACTCTTTGAGATTGTGAATTAATACATTTTATGTGCTACTTCTTCTCCCCTCCCTGTTCTCTTTGTTCTCTGTATTTTGTTCCCCCTTCCAAGAGAAGTATAAGCTCCTTGAAGGTAGGACTTTGATTCAACTTTGTATTTTTCTCAGTGTCCAACACATAAGGCCAACTTATGAAAGTTTGTTGTATCATGTAGTATTGTTTGATATCATGTCGTATAATGTACCTTCCCTCATCTCTTATTATGTTTCTTCTCCCAGAAATCATTGCTACCAACTTTGATCTTGGCATGAAAAGTTCATTCCATTGCTTGGGTCAGTCAGAAATGATGCATTGCATCACAGCTGCTTTTATGAAAGTGTTTATTTCATATCTGAAATGTTTTTATATACATTTGCTCTGCTTTGACTTGTAGATGGAGAAAGAAAGCAGTTTTACTGCGGGCAAAACAGCCACCTGTGAAAACTAATTGCGTAGGTAGAGGTTTGATGATATCTCTGGGAGTGATCCAGCAGGAAGAAAGTAAATGTTCTTAATCTACAAGGAAATCACCTGTATGCCAAGCTGACCCCCTTCATCAAAGCAGGGATTGAAATATCCCATCAAATAGGTGGCGTGTGTTTACATGGGGAAGAAGGGAGGGAGCTGCTGTGAAGGCAGGTGCATTTCATCCCAGTGAACTGCATAGATAAATGAAAAATGACAAACATGATAGACTCCAGCTAAATTGCCTCATTAAGGACTGTAATGTAATATGAATGGTGTATAGTTACTTTCAAACAAAAGTTTGAGATGTGACTGCCTTTCAGTTCTTTTTTCTTCCCCTTGACTAGATTTTCCTTTCCAGTATTAAATTCTTCTGTCCCGAGTTTTCTTTCTTTTCTTGATCCCACTATTACCTTTAAGTTTTCTTGCTTCTAAGAGGTTTAGAGACATTGTGATGGAGAGGCAAGAATGCAAGCTACCTTTATAAGCAGCATCTGTGTGATTCCCTGAATTGACTGTCAAGAAAGTGCAGAAAGATCAAGGCAGCTGGGACCTTAACTTGTACATACTAAGCACGTGCAGATGTAGCTTGTTCATGGGACACAGATCAGCTCTTGGCCTTCTAAGCAGCAGTACTTTAGCTATTTTGCAACTCTCTATTTTCATTGGTCGAGTTTTGAATAGATTGTAGTCTAACACTCAATTTACCCAGCCAAGTCACACACCTATACTCTGACTTTCTCATGTAGCCAGTGTAACCTTAACTGTGTATGTCTATACATAAGTGCTTTTCTAAGTGGCTGAGTTTTATGGGAAAGCAAAATTCCAGAGGTGGGGGAAAGTATTTCTAGTATTTGGAGAATGAAAATCTTGTGGATTTTCAAGGACTCTAGTGAACAACATGCTCTTATAGTAGATGACAAAAGAACTTGAATAAATATGTGAATGTTAATTAAAATAAAGTTAAAATGACTGGCAAAAACAGGTTTCATTTAAATAGATGACCATTATTGTGTTTATGCACCATGTATCACCAGAATGTCTCAATATAGAGAGAAAGATTTGATATTTTAGCTGTAACAGAATTGAATTTAGAAGGATATAGATAATGTAGAGGAAAGAGTAGACCCCTGATCTGTCTTCAACTTCCTCTAATGTTGGAAAAGTCATTTTCATCAATTTGGTTTTTATTTTCTCACCTGTAAAATGGGAGTATGGCACATCTGGTCTGCCCTATCTTTAAAAAAAGGTATTGTTGAAAATAAAGTGAGGAGGTTAGATTAGATGAACTCTGTTCCTTCTCCACTCCTACAACCCTTCTTCAGCTCAGACTTTATAGAAGTCACCATGATGAATGGAAAGAACACTGTTTTGATATTTCAAGAAACATGGGTTCAAGTAACAAGTCTGTCATTGGTTAACTGTGATTACTTTTAACCCTGCATCACCTCAATTTCCACAACTCTAAAATAAATACTTTAGAGTAGGACATTTCCAAGGTCCTTTTTCTCTACTATGATTTTTTTGATTTGAATAAGAAATAGTGGAAACAATATTAAAAATATTTCCTTAATTTTTGTCAAGTGGTTGTTGGCTTGGGATGGAAAAAATTAAAGTTGTCACTGATTCTCCCATTTTGAATTCAATAAAGTTTCTTTTGGGTTTGTTTCTATATATTTCTTTAATTCTTGTCAAGCGGTTGGTGGCTTGAGGTGGTGAAAACTCGAGCTGACACTAATTTTCTCATTCTGAATCCAATAAAACTTCTTTTGGGTTTCTTTGTATAGTGGTAATTTAGTGAGTCCATGATTAAAGTTATTATCCTTCTTAAAGTACATGTAGAAATGTCTTGGGGTATCATTATTAAATGTATCATCAAAATTGTTACAGCCTTCAAATGGTTACTCTCCAACAGACACTTCTGTGCAAAGTTTATGTTACTTTCTACCTCTTTCCTTCTCTCCTCTTCCCCACACAGTTACTTCCATAATACTCTGTTAGGAAATTTGTTGGGCAATCATTTCCTCAAAGGGTAGAAGGAATTTTCATTTAAAGTGATGGGAATTAGTGATTCTGGGCCACTTGGTCTATACCAGTGTAGAAATACTTTTGGTTACATAGATTACATGCATCTCTTTCCTACTAACAAAGTTCTTTGACTAGGAGGACTAAATTATTCAGTTAGGATCTGAAATCACTGTTCCTTTACTAATAAGCATCCAAGGTTAAACAGCCTGTAGGTTAAATAAGAATAAAGTGCTGTGTTAGATCAGATCAATTATAAAAGTAGTAGATCTGAATGAAAGTCACTCTTGGTTCTCAGTGATGTTAAGCAGTGCTATCTCTTCCTCTGAATTCATATTAGAGAATGAGTAATCAAGAAACCCTATTAACTTCAATGAAGGCTTAGCAGGTTCTTAAAAGGACATTCAAGATGCCTAACCCAAAAGACCCAACTATAATGTTCATGCAGTTTACTGAAATGCATTTTTTAATTAGAACCTAATTACAGGATATATTATGTACTTAAAAAACAAATGCAAAACTCATTTTTCTTGCAACACATCATATTTCTTTATAGTTATAACAGACAAATCTGTTTACCTATGCTAATATATTCTAAAACAAAGAAGCATGAGGGACCCATTAATGGTTTCATTCTTTGAATCAACTAGTTCATTATATAAAGGTTTCTGAGGTTTCCCACCTTCTCATTTAGCTATTCCTAAGGGAGTTACTAGGCCAATAACTGACCCTTGTACTTATCAGAATGAAAAGCTGTTCTTAGTACTATTTGGCAATCCATTTGCCTATAAATATTTTTACTTGACTGTAATTTTCACCTGCTTCTTCTTTCTCAATTTATTCCTTCTCCTCTCATATAAACACCCCTCAATTCCCCATTTCTTTCTTTCCCTTATGGTATGTACAGCACCTTCTCTTGATTCAGCTATCCCTAAGGCATGGTATAGTGGGATAGGCCTTTCTCCCCAATTTTAGATTAGGTCAGAGCTCAGTCTTCCAATCTTGGCCACTATCTCAAAGCTCCTCAGTCCTTGAAAGAACCCAAACTCCAGATGGGGTAGTCATCTCCTGCCCCTGCATTACCTTAAAATATTCTGTGTTCTACTCTCCTTTCCCTTTCCCTAACCTACTGCCCATGTTTCTTAGAAGAGTGCCAGCTTAATCATCTTATCTTTACTCACCTTAGGAAGAAAATTAAAATTTTGTTCCAAGCTATATTCTTCGAATTTGACTCCACTATCTTGATGCCCCCAGAAAAAAGCTCATCACTAGGTAACTTATCATCTTAGTTTGTTCAGCTTTGCTACTCATGTGTCATCAGTTTTCTCAGTACCCTCTGCCTCTCTAATTAGAGGGTGGGAGGATGGAGTAAAATTTAAAAAGAACTCCCAGCCCAGATATTTCCCATGAGCTGCATTCCTTGGATTCTGCTCTAGCCTCATTATTCTACTGTCCCCCACTCCCCACTCTTCTTCTGACTTCTCTTTTCGTGTTGTATTCCTCCATTAGATTGTAAGCTCCTTGAGGACAGCGATTGACTATCTTTTTCTAATTTATATTCCCAGCATAGTTCCTGGAACATTGTAAGTGCTTAATAAATGTTTATTGCATTAAAAAATTGAACCCCTAAGGAGACCCAGCAGATTTAGCTCTACTTCTTCCTTTCATTTACTTTCTCTTTCTCTTTTTCTTCTTTTAGTTATAGCAATGAAAACAGGAGATGCCGGAGAAGAGAGTTTTCGAAACTTGCTGCACATGTTATTCAAATGCAAAAAGGATTTAAAGCTTTTGAAAGAAACTCATTTTGAGTTTGGAGGACAAAATATATTTAATTGTACTTTTTGAGACTTCAGTTGACATATATGCTCACATATGTGTAATATATTAATATATAATATATTTAAGACTTATTTTGCACATTTTCTATGTTAATTCATGTGTATTTGCTATTTATGGTTTTACAAAAGTAATTATGTGCAGAAAAAGCGTTTGCTACATTTAAAAAAACCTAATTTATTGCTAAAAATTGGAAGTTGGTTTGGATGGTAAAGATAGGACAAAAAAATAAGCACAGGATCATGGAATTTTCCCTGTTTTAGAATAATTCTTCAGCCTCCATGGAGATTGGAGGGTTTTTCTCCTTTTCTTTCCCTGTTGGGGTGGGTAGGAATTATTATAGAATATTTTAGGTAAAAGAGTCTTAGAGATCATTGAGTCCTTACTTCATTTTGATGTTGAGAACATTGAGAAATAATTAGTTTTTTAAAAAATGAAAAAAAAAATTTTTTTGGCTGAGGCAATTGGGGTTAAGTGACTTGCCCAAGGTCATGCAGATAGAAAGTGTTAAGTGTCTAAGACCAGATTTGAACTCAGGTCCTTCTGGCTTCAGGGCTGGTGCTCTGAACTGCACCACCTAGCTGCCCTCAAGAATTAGTTTTTTAAGTTAGACTTCTGTTTTTCCTTTCTTTATGTTGCTTGTCACATAGTAATACTTGAATATGTGCATCTAGACTACCCCCCCCCCCATAAGCAGTTAAAAGCCAAGATTCTCTGTAAAAATAATTAGTAACAGAAGATAATGTAAGGCAACTTAGAAATCTTAAGTTAATGCTAACACCATACATTTTGTTAATCAGCATATTACTTGTTGCTTTTTTTTTAACTATTTATTAAATTCCTATCATATGCTATGTTGCTCAAAATATGCAAAAAGCACTTTAAATCTGCCCCTTGAGAACTTTAATCTTATGGTGATTGACATTGTGCCTTTGAGAAAGTACTCAACTTCTCCACACCTCACCTTCTCCATCTATAAAAGGGGGTTGTAATTATTTCTTATCTATTTCGCAAGGGTGTTGGGAAGATTAATCAGTTACTCCCTGTAAATCACTTTATATAAATGGAAACAAGAACAAACTGTTCTTGTTAATTATGTTACGTATCACTCTTACTCCTGGTGATAAGCAATGCAGACTTTTCTATCATGCTTTGTTAAACTTTTATGGCCATTTGGCAAGGATACTAAAGCAAAATTGTAGCCTCAATTAAAAAAAATCAAGCAAACATTTATTAAATGCTTACTATATGCAAAACATGGTGCTAGATTTTTGTTAGGCCTGGATAGCACAGAAAAGGTGGGGAGACAATCTTTGCTCCTCAAGGAATATACATAATCCAGAACATGACAATATGCTCATAGGAGTCTTTGCCACCATGGTGGAGCTGTAAGCCCGAGGAGGTACCAAGCTAAAAATATATAACTATCCAGTTAGAGAGAAACATTTACTCTCTTTGGCTTATTTTACTGACAATGTTGCATTCTCTATCGAAACAAAAATTGTTTAAGTTGTTGACTGAAATTCCAAAGTTTACCCAGATTTTCTCAGTGTGAAAGCTCAACCTACTTTTAATCCTGTTAGATAACGAATTAACTCTTTAAGACCAATAGAGCTGGGTCCTCAAATATTTTCCCTGTGAAGATTACTTCACACTCACATCATATATGCTATTGGTTCCTGTTGGCTTTTTCTGTTCTCCACTCTGCCCTGCTTTCACTCTATCAGCTGAATGAATGGGCAGAATATGAATTACATCATAGGTAAGTTATTTAGTTAATTAAACTTTTTTTTGTTACAAGCATGAATAGTACAAGAAATTACATAACACATTTGGAGAAACACAAGATTAGACTACTTCATACTAAACTGCTGCTTAGTTCAGTCAGGAAAGTTGTAATTTTCCAGGGAATAGTAAGGAAAATAATATGGCAGATTCTTTATTAATTTATAAGCTACTTGATTTATTTTTAATATTATTTGTTTAGCACAAAATGCATCAAAATCATTTTCTTGAACCAGGTTGGATGAGTTAAGTCTGGGAAAAAAAAAAACAACCTCGAACCTGTGGATTATGCTTTCTCAATGCCATGTCCATTTTTCCTTGGAATTGCAACTTAGGGAATTGCCAAATTGTCCAGATATATTTTAACTAGTAGTGACCTTTGGACTAATTGCATAAGAGCTGATCCCTTTTCACCCAAAGAAGCTTGTATATATGAGACTTTATATTCTTGTTCATTTCTGCTAGTACACTCAGACTATGAGATTATGATGTATCTGGAAGATCAGAAAAAAAAAAACAAAAACCCTACCTAGTTCCAAAGGCAAGTTGAATAGCCCAAAGAAATATACTTGTCCATCTAGATAAATTTTAGCACCTCATTTTGATGGAATGACTATAGAAATAGATTTGGATTTTAAGAGTGTTTATTGATTACACGACCTGAACTTTTTTCATGGTAGGCTATTTTCATAATATCTCAAATTAAGTGTTGCCATAAAGGGATTTTTTATGCTTAGTTTTTACTTTTTACTGTTGCTTCCTTATCACATTGTTTCTGCCTACAGGAACAACTGGTTTACCTGAGATACAGATGATAATCATAGGTGCAGCTATGTGTTAGGTGGGAGGGGATAGAAAGTCAGTTTTCAACATAAAGTTCTGGTTAGTTTAATAGAGAAAGAGAGGTAAATTTAAGAAAGTAAAATGTAAAAATCTTGTTACCTCACCATTTTCTTCAATAACTTTGTAAATCCCAATTAGCAATGACTCCTGTTGCATAAACAATAGAGAATAACAAAGTTTGATTTAGTACAATACTAGAATTATTGGACTTTGTTGTTTGATTTTTGCGTATTATATCTGAAATGATTTCTTAATTTTTAAAAATGTCTTGAAATTAGTTATGATTCTTACACAGCCCACATGTTCCCTATTTTTTTTCCATGTGGAAAAGCCAGTTAAAAATAACAGACAGGAAACTAGAAACTTAAATGAACATTTTGTTGGAAAGGAAAGGGAAAAGGATCAAGAATTAAGAAACCTGGTTTCTAGTCCCAGGGCTCCCTTTGACAATATATCTGATCCTTCCTTTTTCTGGGTCTTACTTTCCTCTTCTGCAAAACAAGAGGGATGGACTACTTGTTCTTGGTAATCCCTTTTATTTTTAATGCTTTGTGATTTTGTATATTTAGAACTCAAATAGAAAACACAATGAAATACAATAATTAACTTTTTAAAATATTTATTTATTTATTTATTTAAATAACTTTTTATTGACAGAACGCATGCCAGGGTAATTTTTTACAACATTATCCCTTGCACTCCCTTCTGTTCTGATTTTTCCCCTCCCTCCCTCCACCCCCTCCCCCAGATGGCAAGCAGTCCTATCCATGTTAAATAGGTTACAGTAGATCTTAGATACAATATATGTGTGCAGAACCGAACAGTTCTCTTGTTGCTCAGGGAGAATTGGATTTATAAGGTATAAATAACCCGGGAAGAAAAACAAAAATGCAAGCAGTTTACACAATAATTAACTTTTTAAAAATTGTGCTTCCTGAATACAGGCCTCTTTTTTGGTTAAAAAAAAATGCATTCTATGTCACTGGTTCTCAAGGGAGTATATGAAAATAACAGTGGACAGAGAAGGACTTAAAACAATGTAAATAGTGAAGAAAGCAGTGGAAACACAAATAAAAGTTAGTGAGAATTAGTTTATTTTCTATCAGGCTTTAATTGTTCTGACATTCAGCTTATTTTACTCTAGAGAAGAGAAGAACTTGTTAAAGACGGTTTTTCTTTCCAATTCTGTAACATGAGAAGATTTGAGGAGATACAAGAGTTTATTATTAGTGAAATAAGGCACGTTACCATTAAGAAAAAAAGCCCAAACCAACTGTGGTCACTCTTAAATGCACGTGGCCTAGCACCATTGTATAATCTCACAGAACAAACATTTATTTAGTGATTGATGTAAGCAAAAGGCAACAGAAAGGTAGGCAAGACATCTCTCTTGCCCTCAGGCTCTTATAGTCTAGTAAATAAGGAACACCAGAAAAATCTCCTGATATTTACAAATGTTGATATCTGCTTTACCAGAGTTCAAAGACTATGGTTGTATATACATTAAGATATATTCTTGAAACTTAAACAAAGATGGTGGAATATTTATTAAGATCTTTAGAGAAAGTACAAACTAATAACCTATAGAAAAGAAATGGTACCTCAGAAATCATCTAATCCAACTTCTACATTTTATGTTAAAGAAACTGAGACCTGAAAATTAATTGACTCACTTGAGGACGTCAGATAATTGGTTAGTAGCAGAATTGTGGTTGCTCAGATTCTGTTTATGAAAGTTAAATGTATTTTCTTTTTCTTTTTTTTATTTTAATTGAAAGAGCAGGGTACTAGCCCTGGTGATTCAGAATAATTCTTGCTCATTAAAATGGTCTGTCCAATTCCCTTCCAAAACAGAATTTGGGTCAGCCTACCTGATGTGTTGGAATTAGTTTATCTGTGGTAGTAGGCCTCCAGAGACCCCTAGAACGCACAATGAAAAGGTGAGCAGCACCTTTTTTTGTGTGTGTAACCTCTCAAAGTGAAGTGTAAGCCTTGCTGAGCTGATACCATTTGTTTGCATACCATTTGCAGTAACCTGAATGACTGGTTATTCTGGTTGGGAGAAAATAGCACTGACACCATGTGATTCTGGCAAAGTAAACCACATTGGAACTTGGCCTTTGAATACCCAAGGGGCTGGCAGCAATCTCAGGGCTTGGCTGGGAGCCCCATTGAGCTCACTAGGAATCAGTTGACTGCTGAGCTGGACAAGCTGCCCTAGTTTTTTGACAAGCTCTGTCTAAAAGAATGATGGGCAGTTTGCCATTAGTGTTCTTTACTCGAATTGCTAAAGATTAACTCTTTAGCTACAATGCACCAATCTCACATTTTGTTATTGATTATCATATAGTCAGATGAAATCTTGGATGGGAGCCTTCATTATATTGTTTCAATTTGGAGAAGACACTTGACTTCTGTGCTTCAATTCCCTTATCTATACAATGAGAGGATTAGTTTAAGTCTTTGAACCTATCATCCATCCCAGTCTGAATTTCTTTTTTAAGCCACTAACATCAAATACAAAGGAAAAAAATGTATATTCATCAATCTTTGTGTATTTCAGAAGAATGCTAGCAGTTTGCTTTTCCTTGAAGTTTTGGATTTTTTTTTCATTTCTTAGCAAATTGTTGTCATCTTCTGATTATGTGAATGGTGAAATGCTATTAGCAATCTATGGAATGGATAGTATACAAGTAATTCAGTTTAATAGTATATATTTATTAAATGCTTCCCGTGAACCAAATCTCTGTGTCCTCACACTTGAAGAGACAGAAAATCTAAATGAGATATGGCCCTCTATTCTTTAGGGAGAGTACAGTCTTGTCAAATGATGTATTTTATAAATAGATAATGGTAATTCCAAATAATATAAGCATGTTAAGTGCCCAAAAATTGTTTCTGAAATTCCAAGAAGGAGAATAGAGAATGGGAGAATGAAATCAGAGAAAATGGTATTTCAGTTGGATTTGAAAGGATAAGTAGGAATTCAACAAGTAAAGTGGGGTGAAAAAAATACATATACAAACACACACATACATATTATTTATGTATATATGAAACTTTCTGAGCAAATGGTATGGAAATGGAAAAGCATAAGGCGTATTCAGAGGACAGATTAGTTGGAGCATTGAGAATGTGGACAAGAATTAAGTTTGGAAATGTAGCTTGACATCAAATCCTAGAGAGTCTTGAATTCAAGGCCAGAAAGTTTGGATTTCATTCAGCAGCCAATAGGGAGCTACTAAAGATTTTTGAGAGGAGAAATGACATGAATTTGTGGTTCACTAAACCAATGTTTTTTAAAAACATGGTCAGTTTGATAGTGATAAGGAAGTTGGATAAGATAGGAGAGAAAGGAGAAGCCAAATGATCTATTAGAAGGCTATTGCAGGAGCCAGATAACAAGGATGTTTAAACTGGTAGCAGTGGGAATGGAAGATTCAGCTTTATTGATCATTGACAACAAATGTAAAAGCACTATATAAATGTAAGGCATTATTATTATTAGCTTTGAATATTCTTTCCAGGAAAATTATGGCCACATGCAGTATTTTGAATGAATAATTGAAATAGAAGATCAGGGTTATTATCAAATTCCAGAAAAAAAATTTGTCAGGAATAAAGCTTACTTAATTTGAAATAGTGGTAATGTAATGATAGTTTTCATACACTAGTTAGAAAAAAATCAATTAAAATTTAATGGTTGTTGATGAATGAGGAAAGTAAGCTGTAATGTCTGGGCTAGCTTTCTGGAGGATCCAGCTCAAGAACACACTCCCTCCAAGTCTCTCTTGAGTCTGATTATTTCGAGTCCTCCCAGCCCTTAAATACCTTAGTATTATATCACTATAGCTTACTGAGCATGTGCCAACTGTAGAACCATTACATCACCATACTAAGTACTAAGGATATGTGAACTAGAGAACCATCATCTCATCAATCACACTGAGTTAATACCATGCTGTATTTTTTTACTTCAACTATATTTTTTTCTCAGAGTTCCCCAATATCTGTAGTCCTCTACAGTAGGCCCTTTAAATGTCCCAAGTACTAGTAGAGAAATAACTTGTTTAATCTTGTTTGATGCTTGAAATTTTTTTTGGAGGGGGCAATAGGCTTATATCTTGAGATATAAGATATCAGGGATATCTGTGATTGCTCCAAGGAAGAATAGATTATCCGTAATATGAAATCAAGAATAGGTTATACAAGATGGTTTCTTAAAACCAAACTTAGTAAATGTTGCCATTATATACTACTCATTATTGGGTGTAGGAAAGATGTTTGATTAAAATTTTCAGATGGAAACCTTAGGAATGATTAGGAAAAGGTTGGAGATTTTATCTGAGTTCCAGTTGAGCAGAAACTATAGGTTGATTAGACTTTTCTTCCTTTCTATTCCTCCAACTCCCAACCTCTGAAAAAAAAAGGCCGGGTTCGAGATGCTGTAAGATCCCATTTTAAGTTTGGAAACTTTAAGCTTAAAATTCATTTTTTTCCACTTTACTTCTCATTAGGAATTCAATGTCAAATAGCAATCTGAGACCTTTTTTATTTTTTTTAAACTAAGATAGCAAGGAATTTACTACATTGTATACTTCTTTAAAATGTATGTCATTCTCCTCTTTCTCTATTCTTTCTCCACCACTCCAACTGACAGATTTCTAGCTAAGATGTCTCTGTTGTAGTAAGAAAATCCACTTCTATCAACAGATTTCAAAACCTTTCAGATAACATCACATTATAATAAAAAGATATTGATGAAATTTTAGTTTCACTGGCCAACCCGAGAAATATAAAAAAGAAAAATAAGCTTAAAATTTGGAGTAAGTATATAAATGATTTTAAAATTCCACACACCTACTTTTCCCAGGTGGTTTTTTTTTTTTTTTTGAGAAGGTGGCTGGACATTGAACAGGTATAAGACATTTGGCATTTGTATTGATATTTATGAATAAGGAGAAGGATAACAAATTTCCATCTTTGTGCAAATCTGACACTGAAAACAGTATCATTGCATCCTCTGGTCATGAGACTCTTTAAAGAAATATTGTGTGAGAGCACCCATAACCCTCCTTTAGGGTGAATTTTCCAGCTTTTCTATACTCCTCTAGAATCCTCTAGCTATAGAAATTGAAAGGTTGTATAGTTTGATAACAAATAGACTCAGAAAATTTTTAGAATAATCTGTGGATGACAAGGGGGAGCTATATTGTAATGTCTGGGCCAGCTTTCTGGAGGTCCTCTGGATGGGCCTTGGTCTCAGCAGGATAATCACCATGAGGATGGTCAGGAATAGAGTCTATAGCCTTTATTATCTCCTTCACAGTCTGTTCACTCTGACTCACTGTGTCGCCAGTTCTCTCAACCCTTAAAAACCCTATTACAATTACATTATTACAGCATACTGAATATGTGTGAACTAGAGAACCATTACATCACCATACTAAGTACTAAATATATGTAAACTAGAGAATCATCATCTCATCAATCACACTGAGTTAACAACTTGTTGTAAGTATCCTTCTTTCAAATACATCTTTCCAAAGTTCCAGCCCTTTACACTATATTCTTGACCTTTTGGGTTAAAAATAAAGCAAAAAATTCATAGTATCTCATATTTTATTATCTATAAAGTATTTGCTAAAACATTGACTAATTTTATCCTGACATTAGCGTCTCAAAGTTGGAAGGAACTTCAGAGGTTATAGTCTAGCCTATACACGAACAGCAATATCTTTGGCTATCCAGACTCAGCTTGAAGACCTCTAGTAATGGTGAGTTTGCTGCCATTGAGGCAGTTTATTTTAGAATCATAGATGTGGAGCTGAAAGGACCTTAGAGGCCATGAAAGTTCATCCTTATCATTTTACAGGTGAGAAAGTTAAGTCTGAGAAAGGTTAACTAGCCCAGGATCACATAGCTAATAAATATTTGAGGCAAAATACACCCTGAAGCCTTTTTGACTCTTAAGTCTAGTTCTCTCTTCAATGCACCTAGTTGTTCCATCTTTGGGCACCACAAATCATTATTAGGGAATTGTTTCATTATATCAATCTAAAATCTGTCTTCCTATAACTGTCATCCATTGGTTGTAATTTCAGTAGGTTGGAGCAAGCAAACCAAACCCTAATTACTCTTCCATATGATAACCATTCAAGTACTCAGAGGTATCTCTCCCTCCTTTTCTTCCCTTTCTTTTTGTCTCTCTTCCTTCCTTTCTGCTCTTCGTTTCCCTCCTCCTCCCTTTATTATTTTCTACATCTTTTCTTTCTTTTTTCTTCCCTTTCTTTCTCTTATTACCAGGAACTATAGATTTGCTAGGATATTTGCTAAGATAATTTCCCTCCCATTCCTCCTCCCTTCCTGCATGAAGAAATGAAAGATCAGGGAAGTTAAAGAGATTATCCAAGTGGCTGTTAGAACCAGGATTGGGACTCAGGTTTCCTTATTCCATTGCTTTTCCCACCGTGTCACCTGCCTTCCATGCTTTCTGCTGATTGTCCCCAGCTTTCAGCTGATTACTGATTGACCATGGCTATTCAAATGAGGATGTAGCTACAAGTTCTGGCTAGGTAATTTTTTTTTCTCATGAAGGCATGAAGTACTGGCTATTCTTCTACCATATACCAAGTGACATTAAAACAAATTTTTTTGTTCACTTCCACTATTGCTAGCATATCCTATTGAAATGATATCCTCAAAAGAAACTGAATAACATGACTGATCTATATTAACAAGGGTAGCCTCATGGATTTGCCAGTTAACTCAGCTATGATAAGACAGAGACAGAGAGAGATGAGGGAAGAGAGAGATGAATGGAGAGGAGAGAGAGATCACTTAAAATTTGGCAAAGAATGACTGTCAATGCTTATGCTCTCATAATTTTTTTTCTTTTATTTTTTGTGAAATTTGGCAATGATGTAGAAAATCATGTTTGAAATACTAATTTGAGTTACAGTGTTAGCCTTAGCTAGAAATTAGGCTTGTCTCTGAGGTAACATTTAGGCACAGAGATGCCTTAATGTGTTTTTACTATCATGCTGCCCATGTAGCCCATCCTTGGCTTTTGCTTCATAACTCTTATCTTTGGAATCAGGGAACAGAGTGACATTTATTGTTAGATGATTGACCCATTTTCCTGTGGGAAGTTGAGTGGGTTTCTACTATAAGTCAGACACTTGAAAGCCAGAATGGCAGAGTTCTATTCTAGGCATTGACTCACCATGTATTCCTGGATGACTCTTGAAAGAACTCTTGCACTCAGTTTTACCTGTCTGTAAAATGGTGGTAATACAGTTAGACTGTTGGGAGATTAATTAGTCTGTTCATAAAATTATATGCACTGGGCATCACACCAGAGTATCTTAAAAGTGTTACATCATTTAATTGAGGACTACCTGAGCACCGTTTACCATGGTATTTCATTAGTGGTTTTATGAGGACCACACTTGCACAGAAATATTTGCTCTCTTATGTAGGCTTCTTAGTGGCATCTAATAATGATATTTATAATATATCTCAGGAGTGTGTTTATGTGTGAGAGGAAGGGAGAGGGAGAGGAAGAGGGAGGGAAAAGGAGACGGATAGAGACAGAGACAGAGGGAAGGAGAGAGACGGAGACAGAGACAGAGATAGAGAGACAGAGAGAAAAAGAGAAACACACACAGAGACAGAGACAGAGAAACAGAGAGACAGAGAAAAAGACAGAGACAGAGAGACACAGATACAGAGACAGAGGAAAAGAGGGAAGGAGGGAGACAGGTAGAGAAGGGGGTGGAGAGGGGAATTTTTGAAGGAGAAATTGGAAGTTTAGTAGATCACCTCAGAAATTTCATTATGATTTGCCATTCAATATTCTACAGTAGATTGTGCTACATCACAAGAATGAGACCTCTTGGCATAGCAGATAGAGAATTGGCCTTCTAGGAACCAGAAATACCTAAGTTTAAATGGTATCTCTGAGATATACTGTTTATGTGATCCTGAACAATTCATTTAACCTCTCAGTGCTCTAGAGCACTCTTTAAACTATAAAAAGACAGACTTGCATTAATAGAAGAATTTCCTCACTAGGAGCTCCTTACACCAATAGAATTGTAGGTCTGGTTTCTGTCCCTATCTCTTCTACTTATAAAAACGAATGAAATCAGTCATTGATCTGACCACAATATATTTTGAACAGTTTTGTCAAACTGGACTTTGTATTAATAAAATTCCAAAGGTAAGTATAAAGTGTAGCTAGTAGACAGAAGGGGTAATTGGTTCAGGCATATGGTGTTTTTCTTTTTGAGGGAAGGACTGAATTGGAAGTTGTTTTTTGGTAGGGCATTGTGGTGATGATGAAGATTAACATTATCTGTGAAGCTTATTTTGGCTGTTTCCATCAAACTATAGTTATATATATTTTCAAATTAAATTTAGCTCAACAAATATTTATTAAGTACCTATTAAATGCATCTGTGATATGAAAAAAAGTAAAATAGTCATAGCCTCATGGAATTCATAATATCAAAATTGTAGCTTAATAGTTATGTTGTTTTAAAATTTCTCTTTAGGTAATTGATGTAAAATATACTGACTACTGTAAAATATTTTAATGTTCTTATTCATAGTATATGCTTTCCTTTTTTTTCTAAATTTATTTAAAAATGGCCTGCATATCTTTTCCAAATTGTTGAGGAATTGTCCCATTATTATTGTCCAATTCAGATCTCATAGCATTTGTAAATTGTTGCTGTGAAATTATATATATCCACATAATAAGGAATATTATTTAAATTGGAAAGAGAAAAATCTAAAGGTTTTTTAAAATCAGTTATTCTCTTTTTCAATAGGCATAGTGTAAAGTGTCCTGGGTTTGGAGTGAGATGACCAGGATTCAGACTCTAGCTCTGCCTCATACTCTGTCTTTGGCCTTGGACAACTCACCTAACCTTCTGAACTTTAGTTTCCTCATTTGTAAAATGACAAATTTGGACAGGATGACCTCCAAGGGCCCTTTCAGTTCTAGATCTATGATTTTATGAAATATAAGATGGGTGTTTCTATGTGAACTATAAAAGATATATGAACAATAGCAATTCCTGAAAATATTTGCTCATGATTACTATACTCTTGTAAATGTGTTTTCACATGTAATTCAGGAGAATTATTGCATGTCTTTTAGAATTACACCTAAATATTAATTTGTAGATTTCATTTTTGGTATTGCTGATTTTTAAACTGCAGAAAATGTACACATTTCTAAGAAATCAATCATTTTTAATTTCTTTACCATTATCACATGAATAGCTCTTTCAGGCTTTCAAACTCACTAATTCAAGTATCATTTTTAACCTTTAGATGCTTAAGCTTTTTTTTAGAATTTTGGAGATATTTAATTTTTATTTATTTTTTAGGTTTTTGAAGTTTTGGTTTTTTTGTAGGACTTTTAAAAAGCATATAACTGCTTGAAATTTATATTGTTTTGACTCAAAAATATTCTATATCTAATGCATTATATTTAAAAATATAGTAAACCTGATAACCAAAAATGTTCACAAATTTAATTATATTAGCTGGTTTTTGACATAACAGTTGAAATTGTTTCAAGGTGTTGTCCACTGCATGCTATATAAATGACTATAGTCTAATGCAGATTCATCTTCATGTATTTAGATGTGATAAAGCTTCTGTGTTCCAAACATACATAGTTCATTTGAAATGCATAAGCATATGTTCCAAGTAAGAGTTTATTTTCAGGGCATATATATTCATTAGTACATGTGTAAAGGTATGTTTCCAATAACAATCCTTTCAGTATTTTCTCAGAACTTTCTCCACTCTCCATCTTGCTTTAATTGGACCATTGGCTTGAACTCCTTAAAAACCATTACTGTGGATCAAGAGTACATTGTAACGTCTTTGACTCATATAGGATAATTGCTTTGTTGATCATATACCCATGCATGATAAGAGATGCATCAGAAGAAATCTGGTACAGAAGTATAAATAATACTTATCTTTAAGCCAGCATCTGTCATCTGCTTCAGCAGACAGTGTTTTCTTTCATTCCAGCACAAAAAGAGCTGAAAGATTTATGGAGCAGCTTTGTTTGTGCTCTGTGATGCTTAATCAATTTTTATTAAATTCTAAATTAAAACTTGGCTTTCACTGCAGATTTTCCCCCCTTCCCCTCTCAGTAGACATCTCTGATATATAGACCAAGAAAAGAGATCATGATGACCTGAAGAGGTTATGCATAGGTGGGAAAGTGTATGATCTCTACTTCTTTAATCCTGACTTTTCTGTGTAACTTTTTAAAAAAGTAACTTTACTGAAATCATTCAGTTTATTGTTGATTTACATAGCAGATTGAAATTAAAACTGAGCCTTAGTCTCTTTGGACTTTCTTGAAACAATGACATTTGCATTCTTTTGTAACTTTGATTTTGATTAGAGGGAAACTTTATAAACTACTTAAATATGAGTACAGGTAACATCATATTCCTTTTGCTCTGGGAATGTTTTAAGAAAACTACCGTATCTTTCTTAAGTTGACTCACTTGTCATTTCAAAGAATTCCAAATTGAAGTTCTAAGTAGTATAGGTTTAATATCTTGGGGATCTGATTGCAAGGAGACATGGGCTTTGTGACCTCTTTGAGATGGTTTTACTTAACAGGTTCTTCATTTGGAATTGTTCTGTGCTTTCATACCAAGTCCTTTGATTGAATGCCAGCATATGTTAGGAGGCCTGGTCAGAAAGACTCATGGGAAAACCTTTAAAGAGAGCAGCCTCCCTTCATTGTTAGTCTAATAAGTGTAAAGAGTAGGAGAGCTAGGAAGAGTCAAGTTGAACTTCTTAAATATTTGTATTTAAGAACATTTTATGAAATTTAGAAGACTTTTCTAGTGTAGGGGATACACATATATGTGCACATACATATATGCACAATACATATATGTTGTATATATGTGTGAATGTACACATGAACACACACATATATATGTATATGTTCATCTAACAGAAATAGCTTGGTTTTTCTGGATTTGCTTGCTTGTTCTTACATCTGGTACGCAGCAGACTAACCTGTATATATTACTCATTTTGAAACATATGTTTGTGGGCGCTGATCCAAAAGTAGCTTATGTAGCTCCATTTCTAGGTGTAAGGTTTGTTGAAGAATAGAGAGGGAAATCTATGGAAATTGTCATTAATTATTGTTTATTTGCAAAGAAATCTGGCAAGCTGTAAACTTAAGATGCAAGTATCTGTTGTCAAAGGCTGTAGTGTGCTTTTGGAGGATTTGTCTGACATAACAACTTATTTCAGAGTTAGTTTCATATTTATTTGGGTGATAAAGACATAATATACAGAAATAATATTTCTTTATATCTATCTATCTGTTTGGGGTAGTTAGGTGGTGCAGTGAATAGAGGGTTAAGTTTAGAGTCATGAACACTCATCTTCCTGAGTTAAAATCTGTCCTCAGACACTTCCTAGTTGTGTGACCCAGGACAAATTACTTAACCATGCTTGCCTCAGTTTCCTCATCTGTAAAATGACTGGACAAGGAAATGGCAAACTATTCTAGTATGTTTACCAAGGAAATCCCAAATGTGGTAATAAAGAGTTGGAAAATGAAAAATGACTGAACAAAAACAGTATAACATATACATGGTTACCTTAGGTATTGACTTTCTAGGAGGTCAATAGGGAGAGAGCATGGAACCCTGGACACAATAGGCACTGAATTAATGTGATGAGTGAATGGCATGCTAGATCATGCAATGACCCAATAAACTGTGTGGAACTAGTATGAGGTAGTAATTTAAGGAATCTGACTCTGGCCTAGTAATTATTAAATGTCGACTTATTACAGAGTTTCTCATTTGCCTAAAAATACAGTTGGTACCTGAAGGCATTCTAACTGGTATCCTCTGTCTTCAGCTTCAGGAACTGCTACAGATTTAGAAATGCCCTTTGGAATTGTAATGAGAGGGAAGGAAAATCTGAACTGAGAAATGAAGATAGCATGCTGAACTTGATATACAAGCAAGTTTTAATGATATGGTTTAACTGACTTCTGGCTTCATAAATTCAGAACTCTGTTACACTACCACTTGCCAATGTTACTTTCTTGTGATCCTTGCATAGCCCACAAAACTAGAAAGTTTGTGTCTGCTTTGGATGGAATAAATTGAGAGTAGATGAACTGAGGCTTTGGAGGGATTGCCAAATGAGGTGGTGATGATGGCTGAAGAGATTTGGAGTTAGGGAGCGCTTTCTGGCAGAAGCACAGCACAGACTGTATCATGCTTTTGACCATGGTGCTTTGGACACACTGCCAAGTGTGTGTAATGAGATAGTGCTGTTACTATCCTTTGCTTTTAACTTTACTTTTGCATACAGTAAATTGCTCTTGTTTTATAAACTGTGCTGCATACTTTTTTTTTTTTTTTTTTGGGGGGGGGTACTTCCATAAACAAATGTAACTGTTGAGTTTCTGGATAAAGTATGAAGCAGTTTTTTTGTTGGTTTCTCATTATGCTCCAAGTTAAGTGCTGAATAGGAAGATCTTTTTCACACCATTTATAATAGGATGCACATTTGGAGGGCAATTTAAATTCTTTTGACTCTTATTACCATATGGTTTAAAATGGAAGCATTATACATCTTGGAATAGGGAAGAATGGGTAAGAAATTACCTTATTGAAATACATGAAAGTAAAAATAAGAAATAATATAATATTTATCAAAAAAGAGAATCATCAGTGTGAGTATTTATATAGCATTGTTTTCAGGAATATTTCACAATTTTAGATTTTATTCTACTAAAAGTAATATCAATGGAATATATACAAACTGTCCCTAAAACAAGAAGAAGAACCTTCATGTACCTAATTTATGCATATGATAAAACATTACCAAAGGTTCCCAATGCCAAAATGTTAACAATATTGGCAAAATAGTATAGAATCATTTACCTTTGTCTTCAGTTGTCATTTAGAATTGAATGACAGCACCACATTTCAGTTAATATTGGACTTCTGTAGCAATATTTCATTATAGTCATATACCATAACTTTTTAGCCATTTCTCCAATATTATGTTTCTGTTATGATTTCACTTGTTTTATGTTTGGTAATTTCAATATACTTTCCACCAACAATCTTGATTAGTCCGTTTTCCTATGTTGCAAAAATGATGTGTTACTGATTCTTCCTCTTTCCTTCCTCCTTCCCTCCTTTCCTCTTGCTTACTCCCTGATATCCTGCTGGGTGACATCCTGTGCTAATAATATTTTGGCTTTCTTTGGGTAAATGATAGAAAATAATTTTTTCTCTCTGTAAAAAAAAATTCCCAGTTAGGACTTAAGTTCTTATGGTTTACATTAATGAGTGATTTTGTGCAGCCAAAGGCAAATTTTCCCTTTTCCCACAATAAATGATGCTTTGATATAAGAAGCAATGTTTGGTTTTGTCATTGTTCTTTTTTTTTTTTGATAGACTATACTGCAATCACCTCTATTACTTGATAGTTGGCCTTCTTTGCACATTGCTGTGGTTAAAAGTGATCATCTCAATTCTGATGAATGTGGCTCTCCTCAACAATGAGATGATTCAAACCAATTCCAATTGTTCAGTGATGAAGAGAGCCATCTATACCCAGCGAGAGGCCTATGGGAACAGACTGTGGACCACAACATAACATTTTTACTCTTTCTATTGTTGTTTGCTTGTATTTTGTTTTCTTTCTCAGTTTTTTTCTTGATTGGATTTTTCTTATGCAGCAAGATAACTGTATAACTATGTATACATATATTGGATTTAACATATATTTTAACATATTTAACATGTATTGGACTACTTCCCATCTGGGGGGGGGATGGGGAGGAAGGAGGGAAAATTTGGAACAGAAGATTTTGCAAGGGTCAATGTTGAAAAATTACCCATGCATATGTTTTGTAAATAAAAAGCTTTAATAAAAAAAAAAAGTGATCATCACCAGGTTGACATTTTTCAGAATCTGATTTGATAGATTGCAAGTCCTGTCCAGAGATTGATCTCTACTTACATAGACTTTGAGAACCAAGGGTCACCTCCATACCAATTTAGGAATTGGAGGATGACTTTAGTGAAGTATAATAGCTTTTAAATAATTTAAGTTCTATTTTAGGAGAGATGATGCTCTAATAGAAGCATAAGAGCTTTTTTTGCCAGTTTTTTTCTAGGAAGGATACATAACAAATAAAGGTCTAGAGATGAGGAAGGAAGAAAGGAGAAAATGAAGGAGAAGGAGGGAGGAAAGGGAAATAGAATATGAACAAGAGAAAGAAAGAGGCTGAGAAGAGGGGAAGAGACAGAGAAAATAAAGGAAGGACAGTGAGAGCAAGAGAGACAGAATCAGAGGGGAGAAAGGAGAAATAGACAGACACACATAGAGAGAAAGAGACAGAGACAGAGACAGAGAGACACACAGAGAGACACAGAGAAGGGGTGGAGGAAAGACAGACAGAGACAGAGAGGGGAGATTTCTTGTTTAAAAAACAAACTAATATTTGTAATTTGAAGTTAGTGGTCTGTGAAACTGTGTTACTGTTTATCTGTACTTTCTGTGTGGGTGCCACAAGAGACGTGAAGAACAGATAGTCAGTTCCAAAGATTCTGAGTTCCAAAGCATTGACTCATGAGTCTACAATGAAATACTAGGATACAGCTATTTCCTACCTTTGTTTGGAAATGAACTGATTGGACCTGGCGGATGTAAGCCCTCAGCTGCAGGGCTTCACAGAAGGAAATGCTTTTGGTCTTTATTGGGTACTGAATACTGTTTAGTGTAACATATTTGTATTTGACATGATCAACCACTATATAAAATGCTTCATTGGATACATGAACCCTTTCAGCCTCTGTGCATGCCTATCTTTCTATACCTGCCTAGATGTGAATATGTATCCACATAGGCCAATTTTCATGCCCTCTTCCCCCCACCATACTGGACCATTGGAATTTAACCTCTTCACCATAGTCAGCTTATTAATGTTGATTCAAAGAATCTTAGATTGGAAAGAACCTAAATATCCTCTCATTCCAACTTCTCACTTTACAAAAGAGGTAACTGAGTAACAGAGAAGTTATGGGAATTTCCTATGGTCATGCAGATAGAAAGCTGTAGAGCTAGAATGTTAACCTATGTTCTTTGACTCTCACCTCAGTGTTCTTTTCATTATATTTCATCATGATTTCAGTGCTTTCTTTGTACCTTCTTGTACAGATGATTTAGATTCCTGGGTTCCAAATTTTTATTTATTAAATAGGATATGACTTTCTATAATGCCATGAATTGCATTGCTAATAACTATCAATTTTTAGATCCTTGGGAAATAAGTACCTAGATGGGAATAATTCCATCATTTAGTATATTTCTCTATAATGATGTAAATCACAAATAGCATAAATAGCAGTTGTCATAGAAATTCAAATGTAGTCTATCATATGTTTACTAAGCTTTTTCTGTATGCAGAAGTCCCTGTGCTAGGGATTGGGACCATTACAAAGATTAAATTAGGCATAGTCCTTGCTTACAACTGGAAATGGTCCTGTATGCATGGGGAGAGCTTGGCCTTTAAGGTCTTTAACAGCTCTCAATCTGACTGAGTCAATTCCTATTCAGTAATTAAGTCTTGGTAAGAATTGAAGCAAAGAATGGCCTCTTTTACCTTGTAAAAAAATCCAAAATGAGAGGGGAAGATACTTAGACTTTCTGGCCAAATTAAAAACAATTCTTATTTACATTCATTTTGTGTCAATCAGGACCCAAATTATGACCAATTGTGGTTAGATCTGGGACCTATTGTTGGCCAATCAATGAAAGCAAGAGTGATTTGAGCTTAAGGCATGGTCCTTAAGAAAGTAATCTATGTGGTAAACCTCAAGATATCTTAGGAGGTTTCCGTGTTTAAAAAAAAAATTGCATTCCTTTGGGCAGAGCACCTACAGGTAATAATATGATACCCTATGTGGACAGAGGGAAGGAAGGAAGAAAAGAAAGAAAGAAAGAATTGTAGAGGCTAATGGAATGTTGATACACACACAGATAACTACAATAATAAACAATTCAATAGTCCATCATGGTAAGAACATTCAAGTGAAAAACAAGGAACTAATAGGTCTGCAGGGGAAAAAATTGTCATCACTGAGAGGCACAGGAGAAGTTTCGGCGGGAAGTATCGTTTGAACTGAATTTCAAAAGAGGCAAAGCAGAGGGAGAATATTCCAATTAAGATAGTAAGGAAGGATACAGCTATAAAGAACTTCAGGGAGAAGTTTAGTTTGTCTGGAATGGAGAGTTCATGGAGGCAGCTGAGGAGGAAAAAAGCTAGAATGGTAGGGTGGGGCCCTCTCCTGAAGACATTAAACTAGAAAGAGTAATAGCTCATTTTAATGTAATACTTAATTGTTCATAAAGTGTTTTTTTCACAATAACCATCTGAGTGAAATGGTGCAAATATTATTTTCTCTGCTTGTCAGCTGAGGAAACTGATACTCAGGGAAAATGACCTGCCCCAAATGATACTGTTAATAAGTAGCAAGGACTCTCCTAAGCCCAATACTTTTTCATTCTACCATGTAGTTACAGAAATGGTGAAAGATTCTTAGTATTGGAGGGAATAGTTGTGTTTATATAGTCAGGTTCTAAATACCATACCAACTAATAATGTTTAGCAGTTTCTTAAAGATACTTAAGATATTTAAAAAAAACCTGGCAACTGTAACATTATCTATATGTCATATGGGAATAAGAATGGAGGATTCTTGAAGCTTGAAAAGAGTAATTGTGAAAAACCATAGCAAAAGAAGATGATTAGAAAAGAAAGATGCCCCAAAATGAAAATTTGAAACTTCTATAATTATTTTAATTTGTGATTGTCAGCTCTTGGATCTGTTTCTCTTCACACAAGTAATCTTTCCAGACTTAATAAATACGGCTTTTACCTTTTATTTCTTAATATTGGAAACAATTATTCTTATGTTTATGCAGTTCATAATTTTGCAGTTTAGTCTGTGTGGGTTAGTGGCCCTACTGTTCGATTCGGAGGGAAATCTGTGCTAGTAGGGTACCATATGCACAAGTATTTTTAAAAATAGTGTTCTGTTGGCGTTTGCCACTGGTGTTAGGGGAAGAAGAGGAGGGGAAAAATATGAGTATAATTCTGGAAAACCTCCAGAAAGGGTTAGGGAATAACTTAGGGACAAATGCTCTTGCTTGGAACATAAAACCAAAAAGTGGTTTGTGTGTGTGTGTGTGTGTGTGTGTGTGTGTGTGTGTCTATGCGCACGCGCGTGTTTTAAAGAAGCCAAAATTAAACACAGTAGATTTTACTGTTTGCTAATCAGCATGTGTTTACTTTCTCTTCCAAAACTGAAGTTGCCAACCAATACATTTCCTACCCAGCGCTATGAATCTGTCCAAATAAACATGGGAAGTAGTAAAACAATGACACCACATGAAAATATATCCTCATTCATTAAATAGATTCCAAGATATTTTTTTTTGTGGAACTTAACTGCAACAGTGAAATGTGTGTCACATGGTCTGTTTGGCCTATTTAGGAAGCTACCTATTTCTTTCCCCTTGTTGGCCCCAAATGAATCAATATTTTTAAAATGGCAACACGACAGTACTGTTGATCCAGAGTGATGAAAATTGATTTTTTTTTTTTTTTTGTATCAACCTCTCCATCCATGTTCCCAGTGGACTAGTGCATTTTGGGTACTGCTTAGCTTTATGTTAATTAGAAGAGTAAGCAGCTTGTAGAATTCAAATAATCAATTTTAATTGCTGTCTCAATCACTAAAGATTACCAACAGCGTCCCTCAAATTGAATTTAAGGGGTGCTTCCTCTGGAGATTGCAAACACAAGGGCAAAGAATGGTTATGAAGAGAAGCTTATGTTTAACAAATAGCCAATGTCAGAAGATTAATAACTAACATTACGGAGAGGATGCCAGTGTACTTTAAAAATTTGTGGTTACTCCTATTCATAATTATACTATAGTTAAAAGTTGCTCTTTAGATACCTACAGCATTCTTTTTCTGTATATATTCTCTGGCCTTCCTCCACTCCAGAAGTGGTTTGACCTTCCCCAAAATGCTTAGTGCCCGCCTAGGCAGTGCTTAGGGTCCTTACATTATCAAACCTACTCTTTGGAAAAGAAATATCAGATATTTATAACTCAGAGGTGAATTCGCCACTTTATTTCTTCTTCTGAGAATGGTATAGTTTAGGTTTTATGTCTAATTGTAGAATGAAAAACTTTGGTCCTTACTAAAAGAATTTTAAGGATCATAAAACCTTGTGGGCAAGGGCTATGGGGAGAGGTGGAGGTAAGGTGTAGCAACAGAAGTTCTTTCTATCATTTTTGAAATCACACTTATAATAGGTGTATAATCAAACAACCAACAAGAGTATATTGTGTTGACTTTGATATATTGTATAAAGTCCTTTGCAAATGTAAAGGGATAAATAATAATAATTATGATTAGCAATCTACATTACCTATCCTATAGGCTGACTGGCTTGACATATAGAATAACTCATCTTCATGCCACTGAGCTGTCAAATTGGAGACAAAAGAGAAAAGGTAACATTGACTCTGGAATCGTTACTATCATTACTGTCCTGTACTTGAAATTCAGAAACCTCTGAGAATGAATGTATCAACTATTCTGTCAACAACATAAGGCATCAGTTTAGAAGTTAAGAATATTTTTTTTCCTGAATAAATCATCAGCTTATTAGGTTGATTCAGGCAAATGCTATTACCCATTTAGTAAATAGAAATTCAGGTTTAATACTTTCTTCTACTAGAGCAAAAGACACTATTTTGTTGGAGAGCCTTTTCCCCTTTCATGATCCTTTTTATTAAGAGTTTAATAAAGATCAATAGACACAAACATTTTTAAATATGCAGAACAAAAATGAAGATTGTTTATGAAATTGTGAATGTTTATTCTACATTTTGAGTATGTATATTAAATTTAATACAGTAAGAAAAAACTGCCCTGTTTGTTTATACCCCCTTCTGAACTTCTGATTTCTTTCATTTATTTTAAATGCTATTGTTACTTTTTTGTATCACAATCACTCCCCTCCCATTTTGCCTTCCCTCGTCATAGAAATCCTCTCAAATGATGAGTAAATGTAGTCAAACAAAATACACTAACAAACTGTTCGTGTCTGAAAATGTGTGTTTCATTCAGTATCTCTAATATTATCTCTCAACCAAGACATGGGAAACATGCTCCATTGTCAGTCTTCTGAACTTATAGTTGCTTGCTGAATTGTTCAGAGTTCTGAAATTTTTTCAAAGTTGCTTTCCTTTATATTACTATGGTGAAAATTGCTTTCTTGATTGTGTCTGGAATAGAGTATTTAATAATTGCTATTTATTGGCTAATAAGATTTTTTTGGGGAGGGACACATACAGAGTAGGTTAAGTGACTTGCCTGCTGTGATATAGCTAGTATATGTCAAATGTCAGATTTGAACCCATGATATAAAAAAATCTTACTCTTATACATACTATTTGTATGTATACTTCTATACGTACATATAAACATACATGTATACTTTTATATATAATTCATATACATGTATCCATATGCATATATATTAAAATATGTATGCGTACATATGTGTGTATATAGATATACATATATATTCTCTACTATTAATCCATCCATACATGATGAGCAAATGGGAATAGGAACTGAAACTCTCAGCATAAGAATGGAAAACTGTTTTTAGTGGTAGGAAGACCTGGATTGAAGTCCCAACCCTAAACACATACTTCCTTTGTTATCCTGAACAAATCACTTAAAATATTAGTATTCTAATTTAAAACAACTCTCTAAGAGAATTAATTAGAGAAGTGCAGACTTGCATTGCCAGAGAAGGTCTTTTACTGAGATACATACATAAACAAAGAAAGCAAAAAAGAGGGAGGTAAAAAATAGGTTGATTTATATATCAGTTCAATTGGCAAAATAAGGAAGTAAAATTTGTGACCATGCCTTATGGCCAAGGCAAGGCTTTAATGAGCATATCTGCTTAAAGGTAGTGTGATTCTTTCAGGGCTTCCTGGAAAGAACTGGCCTGGTGTTGTATGTCCCATGTAAAACATTGCATCTATTTAGTATGAAATATCACACAATATAATGTTATTTTCTATTGTTCCATAGTCCAGTGTATTTATCTAGGTATCATCAGTGTTAATAAACAGAAATTTGTTAATTTCTTATTAGTTATGAATCACCGTTTGTTAAATCCCTCTTTGATGACTTTTGATATGTAGTAATAACAATAATTTCAGCTTATATTTCCATAATGAGTTGAGTGCTTTACTCACAATATGCCTTAGGGTAAGTAGTGCAAAAACTTTTTCACATTTTACAAATGCATAAGAAAAGCTGAGTAACATGCCCATGGTTACACAGCTAATGTATCAGAGAATTAGATTCCAAATCTACTACACAGAAAAGTGTAAGGGACTGAGTTTTTCTTAGGTTTTTGCCAACAGACCAAGTCTTCACATGTCTTTGCATTTATCCTTTGATTTTTGCCATCTCTTCTATAACTTTTTCAAATACTTTATTCTTATTATTTTTATTCTTCTTCTCATGCTTCATTGTGTAGTGTTAGGATTCCTTTTTAACTCCCATACTTTTCATCCTGAAGAACATTCTGACACAATTGAGACAAAGAACGCTCCTTAGCAGGCTTGACAGTCTCTGCCATGAAGGGCTTTCTTTCTAATCCTGGATTTGACATTGGCAGTCTATTTAATTTGCTTTTATATATCACCCAAAAAGTGTTTAGGAGTCAAGCATTGAGATAGTGAAGAATAGGAATACTCGTGACCCACCGAACTTTTCTAGGAATCAGTTTCTCAAGATGTAGTAATCCATCACAGCAGCAGCCCTGTGTGGTGGATAGTGAGCCAGCCTCAGATTTAGGAATAGATGAATGGAAGAAAGATAAGGCATTGATTAAGTGGTCTAGTGAAGAGAGTAATGAACTCAGAGTCAGGAAAATCTCAGTTTGAATTCTGCCTCAGACACTTATTAGCTAAGGAATCCTAGGCAAATCACAACCTTTATGAACCTTAATTTAATTTATAAAATGAAAGTGTTGGTCTCAATATCAGGTTCCCTTCCAGCTCTAAATGTATGTAGGAGGCTTTGTGATAAACACCAAGGATATAAGTATAAGAAAGCCCTATGATCCCTGCTTTCAAGAGGCCTCCATTCTAATAGAGAAAAAGATAGCATCTAAAGGGGAGCTGGAAAGGTAAGGTATGATAGAGAAATGGTCACTCTTTGATTGGTGAGATGACTGGCTCTGAACAAGATAAGGAAGCTCATTTATCAAATCTTAAGAGTGATTCTAGAGAGGAAATGTCCAAGATTCTAATGGGACAGGAATGAGGAGGATGAGGTTGAGGAAAATAGAAGTATAGTGCTGAAGTATGTATGGTTTCTCAAGTCACTTAATATATAGGATTATAAATTGCTGAACAATTGATTAACTATATTGAAGGAAGACATTTTCTTACCAGAAGTTGCCATCATCAACAAAATCCTAAGTCCTCTAACAAAAATCACTAGGGCAGCTAAAATCTGTGTTCAAGTATGGCTTCAGATACTTACTGAGTGTGTGTTCTTGGGCAAATCCCTTAATTTCCATTTCGTTCAGTTTCCATATCTTTAAAATGGGGACAATAATAGCATCTCCCTCCCATGGTTGTTGTGAGGATCAAATGAGATAATAGTGTTTGTCACATTATAAAAATATTGCTTCTCTTTCTTCTCCTCTTATTCCTTTTTTCCCTCCTTCTCTTTCTCCTCCTCTATTGATCTATTATGAGAGAAGTGATAATTAGTAGAGGCTTCATATTTGAAAGGCCCTATATAAATAATGAATTTAGACACATTAATTCATTTTATGGAAAACATTTTGATGATATAGCTAACATTCTCTTCATATTTAATTATCTTCAAATTTTAAAGAAATAATATAAAATGGAACTGCAATATTATAGCTCTGAGTATTAGGCTATTTAATCTTTTTTTCTAATTGAAACAATCATTCTTTTATAATACTCTGTAAATAGATGTAAAAGACAGAAGAAAGTCTGAAGCCAGAGTTGTTGATTTCAGTGTGTGTATGAGAGAGAGAGAGAGAGAGAGAGAGAGAGAGAGAGAGAGAGAGGTATATTTAGGCATCATAAGGAAGCTTATGGACTCCTCAGAATAATATATATTATATAAAATAAAATATAAGGAATTACAAAGGAAATCAACTATGTTGAAAGAGATATCAATATAAAAAAAAACCCAAATTCATATAGTTTGAACCTCTAGTTATTCCACAAATTTCAGTACTCTTCCTTTTAACAAAATTTTAAAAATCATTTGGTCATTCATTTTTCATACAGATAATTTCTCTTTTCAGGTAAATATGAAAGATGATAAGGATCATATTTGTTTAAATTCAGATGTCAAATTCATTGAGCAGTAATACATTTAAATTATTTATGTTTTGTATGATATATTGCAATATTTATGTTTGTTTTTTTAAAAAACAACTTAAATGACAGAACCCTTGGCTCTTTTAAATGACTGTACTTCTTTAGTTAGTTTAGGAAATGCCACAAATGGAGCTTCCTGTTCTTTGACTCAGTTTTCTTGCAAAGGGAGTTACTTTTGACTATATCCTGCCAGAATACATACTCTATGTGTTGGAAAAAGGCAAAAAACAGAGGTAGGATGTCCTCTTGACCTTGACTGATGGTGCTTGTCAGTTTGTTAGGCAAGAATTGGCAACCTTGAACTTCACTTAAAGGAATTTTGCAATTGTATTGTGTTGCATTAGTACTTCATGATGAAATGGTTTTCGAAGGTCAAAAATAGAGACAGAATTAAAAGAAATATTTATATTCAGTAGTGTTTGCTCTATATTCATGGTTTAGCTCATGACTGTAAAAAATGTGGAATTAAAAAAATTTGAAAACATTATTAGCTGAAATGATAAGTATTTTAATTCATATTTTCTGCATGTTATATAGTATTGCATTTATAAATATGGTAATTTTTGATAATTAGTTCTCAATACTTTTCAACCAAAAGAAACAACAACAACAACAAAAAAAAAAGATCAGGGGTAATTTCTAAATTGCTTTCCCATTATTTAATTTTTTTTTGTGTTGGTCTTAATTTACTTTGCTATTTCTCCAGGCCATCAACAATTTTAAAAATGTGTTTCACTGTAGAAACTGGCAATGCCAGAAATGTTCTCTTCAATGTGATGGCAAATAATTTAGGAAATAACTAAGACCACTATATGCTGTTTAGTAAGAAGATTGGCAAGCACAGAGTTAAGCAAATGACCAGTCTATGTTAACTGAACATTCAGTGTTGCAGGATCTCTAATCCCTAAGCAGATGCTTTACTAGGGTCTCCTTATTGTCCAGAAGTGGCTCTTGTATGAGAAAATGCAGCCATGCAGAAACGGTACAAACACTATTGACTTGCCCACCACTGCTTACTCCTTTTCCCTCTTTGTGCCCATAAACCTATTTCATTCTTACCTAGGCATGGGGTCACTTTCCTACACCTTTAAATTCACAGAAAATGCAGTAAATGCGTTATTGAAAGGGGTTATGATTCACTTTGCAATTTTCTAACTTTGCTGTTGTTGTTAAAAGAAGACCTAGTTTCTTTCACAAAGACTTTCAGCCATATTGTGGCATTTCAGAACCTTTAAGTTGTGTAATACTATATTTTGTGAAGAAGGGGAAAAAGTGAGATTCTTTTTTTTCTTGCTTTTGTTAACCCATTCTTGTTTTAGGCTCCAACAAAAAGGGTTTTTGTTAACTGGAGCTTAAGATCCGCCAGCTTGCAAAGTATTCTGTTTTATGCAAGGGGGATTAAGTTGGCATCTTAGGCAGTTCTCTTGTGTGAACCATTCACGTGTCCTGTCATAAGGTGTATAATTACTGCACTTCACCATCAGCAATCATTCTTCAGTTAAAACCTGTTTTAAACCTCTCATTAATATAAATCATACCAGGAAGGTAGAAAATACACCTTCAAAAAGAACGAAGTGTTAGGGAGTTAATCTGTTCTTTTCATAATAGACGTAGAGTAAATAATTTTCACTTAGGGCTTTTCTTTCCATGCAATCAAAATAGTTTGTGATAAAAGATCTGGTACCAGGGATTGCAGAAACACATAGTGTTTTATTCAAGCTGGATTGGCCTTCCTGTTCTGTGCCAGCTCCATTTTCTCTCTGTCACCCTTGAACACTGAAATGTGTAATCCCCCATTCTTTTAAAGTCAACCTTACTGACAAGAGCAACAATAAAAAAAAATTGCAGGAGCAAACCAAAATTATTTTTAGGATTTTCTTTTAATAAACCATCCTGTCATGCTCAGAGAGCAGTATGAAGTTTTTAATGAGTTTCAATGAGAATGATTTCCATTTTTAGGGAATAATTTCATCCAGAGGTAAATTTATTAAGCATTGAATTACTGATTGTAACATATAAGGAGAAACAGTATGGTATGGGGAGTGGAGAGCTGGCCTCAGAATCTGAATTTAAATTCCACCTCTGGCATATATTGTCTCTTGACTTTGGGCAAATCACTTAACCATTTAGGGTCTTCAGACTACTCTGTAAGACCTTAAATTGTAGAGCAAGTACAGACTTGCATTAGTAAAGTAATTAATTCCTCACTAGGAGCTTCCTGTAAAGGTGAAACCACAGATCTGGTCTAAAGGAAAAAAATGTGTAATCAAGACAGTTCTCAGCTTAGAAATACTTAGAAACAAGTACCACATGCAGTTCTTACTCTCCACCATCATAATCCCACTACCATTTCTACTGCCGTGAGCACTAGTCTGAAAAGATTTAGAGTTTTTAAAGACTGGGTTCAGAAGTGGAAGGAGGGAAGAATAGTTAGTAAACATTTATTAAGTGCCTGCAATGTGTCAGGCATTATGCTGAGCACTAGGGGTACAAAAAAAGGCAAAAGAGTCCCTTCTCACAAAGCATTCACAGTCTATAAGAGGAGTTTATCAAAAGCAGGAATAATTTAAAAGAATTAATCCCAGGGGAATACTTCTGATCAGATCTGGCTTGGCAATGGGGTTATTTCCATAACCCAAAATATCATTTACACATGTCCTAAATTGTTCTCTTCATCTTTTTTAAAGGTAGCCTAAAATGCTACCAACTGGAAATTCATGTATGTTGATGAACACTTTTTAAAAATAACATGGATAAACATGGGGTAGTTGAATACTAGGCCGCTCAACATATTTCTCTAAATTACTTTAATTAGTCAATAAATATTTATTAAATACCTACTATGTTCCAGGCATTGGGGATCCAAAAAAAGAGGGGAAATTTCTTTCCTCAAGGAACACACAATTAGATTGCTTTCTTCCCTGTGCTTAATTGAGACATTTGAGAGAATAGGATTTTTGTTTGGTGAGAAAAGATTGAAGAAAAAGGGTTCTAAAGTTAAACTGTCTATTTAGAAAATTAATGTAGTGGAAGTCTACAGGGGATAGGCTCATGTCTTTTTCCTTACTCTTTCTTCTCTTCTGTTCCCAGAACCCAGAACTTGGGCTAATATTATCAGTGCTACTACTACATTTTGAGTTATAGAATCTTTGGATGTTCTGCCTCTTAGCCAAATTCATAATTTTGTTTTTGAGGATAGATACTTTTTGAGTACAAAAGAATTGACTTTTAAAACATAATCTTGTTTTAAGTTGGGGGAATTCATGCATTTAAGTGAAATAAATGCCATTCAGTTTAATGGATACTCTAGGACCAAGGTGTCAAACATGTAACTCTTGGGCCACATGCCCTCTGGAGTAGTCCCCAACCAGATTAAAATGTAGTTCCTATCTTATTTGAATGTGTTCGTGTATTTAATAAGAAAAAAAATATAAACATGTGTTTTTCTAAGCTAATGTGGTCTATAGAGATTTTTATGTATGATTTAATGACCCCTGTTTTTATTCACATTTGACACCATTGCCCTAGAACACCTTTTCACAGTACAGGAGGAGTCAAAATCTGCAGAGGACCAAACATCTGTCATTTCATCTTTGCTGGTTACATCCTCCCCAAAATATAATACAATACTTAGTAAGGAAGTTAAATTAGGAATAAACTCTGTTTAATGAAATTTTGTAAAACATAATCATGAATAAGAAACAACTGATTCTGTAGCCATCATCTGCTCAATTATGAATCAAGAGCCAAGCCCAAGTCCCTTTCTCTTTTCTTTCTTTTCTTTTCTTTTTTTTTGTGGAATGGCAAAGGCTGTACCAGAAGGCTAGAAATTTTCCCTGGAATGATGCCAAAACAAAGGATGTTTTAAAAACATGCACTAATTTCTAAGCAATATGAATTTTTATATAATTAATGTATCCAAAGAAATGAAATGAACATTTTAATTTGCAATTTTTCCTTCCTTGGTTATTAACATTGTGTGTGTAGAGTAGTGAAAAGTGGGTTTCTGCATGTAGTTTCAAGTGGAACTTTACATGGCTCGAATGTGGGAATTATTGTTGAAAATTATAAGGTTCAATTCAGGCTTTGACCTAATGCCCTTGTTGTGTGTTTCTCTTCTAGCATCACTAATTAAAAAAAAAAAACTTTCTTCAGCAATATATGGTATATTACCATATTCACTTGTAGGGAAGTGTGTACTGTTAGTTTCTGGACCTTTGGGGTTTTCATTTATTCTAGGAAGGAAGAATATGTGAAAAGTAGCTGTGTAAATGCTGTGTAAATAATACTTGACCAGATATTATAGACTCAAATATAATTTTTATTGAGTGACTGAAAGGTCACTTCTCTGGATTTCAATGTCCTTATCTATAAAATAAAGACATTGGATTAAGTGACCTTACAGATTTAAAGGATGTCAGAGTTGTATGTTAGAGAACTAGTTCTTCTAGGCAAGGAAACTTGAGACCCAAGTTAGGGAACTTGCACATAGTCACATAGGTTATATAAATGACAGAATTGAGATCTGAATAGATCAGGAATGAACTTGTGATTTCATTAGATGAGAAAACTCCTTCTATTAATGCTGGTCATCACCTCCCTGAAATCGATCACCTCAGGTTTCCTAGAGTACTGAGAAATGAAATAATTTTTTTCAGTATCACACAATCTCTGTCTGGTTTTGATCAACTACTCCATGCTATCCTTCAAAAACAAAAGCTATTTCAAAATTATTTTTTTTAAATTTCAGTAAGGGAGGAGGCTGGATAGAATAAAGAAGATAAGTATATAAAATGGATAAAAAAATAGTTTAGAATAGTGAGGAAAAACACACTAACAAAAGATAATGATCTCAAGGGATAGAAGATGGGGTAGTTAAATTAATGTATCAAAACAAAAGAATTGGGATGCAAAAAAAAGATTCATTTAAAAATTTTAATCTCATTTTTATTAAAATCTTTTGCTTCTATATTACCTTCCCTCTCTTATCCAGTGAGCCATCTCTTAAAAATTAAAAAAAAAGGAAAAAAGAAAAAGGCAAGTCAGCAAAACCCACTAATCCATCAACTGTGTCTGACACTGATATATAACATTCCACAACTATATTACTAAAGGAAAGCACATTTTTTCTCATGTCTTCAGCAGTGTCTGGCTTGTTGATCGTAATTACCAATTGTTTAGTTTTTTTCTTCTCTCCTTTTAAATTGTTGTAGTTTTTTTTTACATTTTTTTCTGGTTCTGCTTATTTTATTTTGTATCTGTTTATATAAGTCTTCTCATATATCTCTGAATATTTTTTATTTGACATCTTTTTATATGTGAAATAGTAAAATTACATGACAAGCCTATATCAGAGTTTATTTAGCAATTTCCCAGTCAGTAGATACTTACTTTGAATTCTTTACTTTTACAACTATCATGTCTATTTTGATATATAAGTATATTGTAATTATTAACTTAAGTTATCATATTCTTAGCATATCTATCTAGCAATAGAACCTTTGGGTGAAAAGATATGGCATTTTAATTAGTCTTCCCCATCTCACCAACATCTTTTAAGGATGTTTCCAAATTACTTTTTGAAATAGCAAAAAAAGAATCATTATTAAGGAGCTTTTTGTAAAGAGTTAGCCAATCTGTATAAATATTGTTTTGATTGGAAATATCACAATCTAATAGCGATTTATAATTTTCATTTGAAACAGCATAACTTTGTTTTTATAAATGTATCACAATAAACCACATATTATCTCTAGCTGTTACTTCCTCTTATATTATATTCCCCTTATATTATAGACACAATATTTAGTACTAGATACCTAAGGTTTGAAAGAGTTTATGCATGTCCTGGACTTTTGACAGTTCTTATAATGCTAATTATAATGAATTTCAGGAATAAGGTGAGATACTTAAGAATAAACAAATATTAAATAAAACAGTACTAGAAAAACCATTAGAATTCTAGTTCTAGGCATATTGGAAAACTAATGAGTTAGGCATCTGAATTTAAAAAATGGTGGTTATAAATAGCTTTTAAAACAGCTTATTTTTAGATGTAGAAGTATATATTCTTTTTGGTTAATTCTAAATTGAGAAATCAGCCAAGAGTTTAAAAATCAGAAAAAGCTTATTTTTTCTCTCATAGCCTTTGAATAAATACAAAGAAAAAACAATTTAGTCCAATGGTTTAAATATCTTGCTTTGACATCACTAAAATATCCTAATTTCATCTAAAAATACATATAATGTTATAGTTAAAATGATAAAAAATTCTCAAATTATGTATTATTATTTTAAATAATCATGTGGTTATTAAAGATAAAACATACAGAACATTTAGATTTGTTTTTTTAAAACAAAATTAAAATTTAAATATGCTTTTGGTTATATTCTGTCTCTTCAATATCATGGCAAAATATTTCTTAAATATCCTTGATTAACCTATTGAATTGGAGATTGTTTATCTCTTTGGGACTCCTCAAGTATTTTGTATCAGTTAAAAAATGCCAAATCATAAATCAATTTTTTTGCTTATCTACAAACAAAATTTATTTGAAAAATAAATAAAAGCTCTAAAAATACATCACAATACATTATAAAAATTAAATCTATAATTCTGATATATGATTTATGTTTATCAACTTTATATTAAGTAGCAAAAATATTTTAAAAATTAAAATGAAACTTCTTATTGATTTAAATTTTCCCTGATCAGTTATTTAAATAATTATTTTACTTAATTTGCCCTAAATCTACTTCAGAAGAAAGAAAATATATTTTGCCAAGATGAAAAATGATTTTCTATGATAAACATAATGTACTGAATCCATTAAGAATAATCCAAACACTGGCACATATCTTGAAATATTTTGGTCTGTATTTTTTGGCTATTTCATGGCAGTTTTTCAGTAATATCTGAAATGCATCCTATAATGATAGTGGGAAGCAGGCCTGCTTTTTAGTACAATTCCTGCTCATTACCTCTGGAAAACTTATTACTTTTCTTTTTATCAGTTTTTAATATTATAAGTAATGATTGTCTTTTCATGTTGTTTTTCATAAAGCAGAGTTTCCTCATAAATCTAAAACCATTAAACCACAAATACCCCAGACACAATTCATCACTCCTCTTCTTCCCCCTTCCCTTTTCCCTCCCCCCCCCCCCCCCCCCCCCCCCCCCCCCCCCCCCCCCCCCCCCCCCCCCCCCCCCCCCCCCCCCCCCCCCGTCCTAGTTCAGAGATTGCTTTAAAAATATATCATTTTAAATGTCTTGTTCTTGGGGGAAAAAACAGTCCATGGATACAGTTTCTGTTAATCACTGACCTTTTAAGAACCACATTCATTCAACAAAAACTTATTAAATGCCCTTTGAGTTTATAGTGCTTTAGCAGACTACTGAAGAAGACAGACTTTAGGGAAAACAAAAAAAAAAAATAGATGATTATAATATATAAGAAGGACAAAATAAAGTTATATGAGAGCCAAAGGGGAAATTTGTTACTGAGAAGAAAGGATCAAATAAGATTTCCTGAAGAAGGAGGCATTGGGGTTGGATTTCTTTAAGAAGAGAATCAACTTGATAGGTCAAGAGGAATGATATGATTGAAGGCATGGGGGTTGGAAAATGTGAGAGTCATTGAAGGGACTTAGAATACTTTAGTTCAATTAAAACTCAGAGGCTGGCATCTTAACTTTTTTTGTTGTTTTGGGTTTTTTTTTGCCCTAAATTGTAATGTTGATTTCTAAATAATACCATCTATTTCCAAATTAAAATCTATTCATTAAGCAATTATATGATTCACCTTCGAAGACATATAATTTGAAAGAAAAATAAACTAAAAAACCGCACACAAAATACAGGGGCAGGTAGATGGTGTAGTGGCTAGAGTACCAGCTCCAAAGTCAGGAAGACCTGAGTTCAAACTTGGTCTCAGATATCTGGATAAATCACTTAACCTTGTTTGCCTCAGTTTCCTCATCTGTAAAATAATCTGGAGATGGAAATGTCAAAACACTCCAGTATCTTTGCCAAAACCGCTCCCACAAAACAAAACCCAAACCAAATAGATTCACAAAGAGTCAGATAAACCAAACAACAAGAAGTTATGTTTTCAGTCACTCAAAATTTTAGTCATCATTGATTCTTCTTTTTTTATGTTCCAACCCCCCACATCCAACAAATCCTCAGGGCCTGTGTATATCTTATTTTTTTTACTATCATCATCACTTCCTTACTTCAAGTCCTTAGTAGTACTTTAGGATTGTCTCAAAAGCTTTATAACTAGTGTCCTTGTTCTGTCCTCTTTCTGCCACAAATGATTCTTCACATTATAGTCAATATTCCCAATATATAACATCTGATTATATTACTTCCTTCCTGAAAAAAAACTCCAATGCCTTCGATTATTTGATAAATAAATAATTTCTCTTAACTGGCTCTCTACATCTTCATCTTCCATACTCATTTCATATGGCTCCCTTTCACATTTTTATTCTAACTCTGCGGGATTACTCACAGTTTTTTGAACTCATTTAATACTTTCTTGTGTCCATGTCTTTGACCCTGTACATTTGAAAGCACACTATTTGCCCATGACATTCAATGACCAGCTCAGGTGATATCTCTTCCATGAAGTCTTCTTTTATCCCTATCCTAGAGTGAGCTCTCTATTCTCAGATTTTTTAAGACTTTCTTTGTCCCTCTCTTATGTTTTTAATATAATTTACTTCACATCACAGGAATTTATACAGCTGTCTTATCTTGTTCCCTAGATTCTAAACTCCTTGAGAAGAGAAGCTATGCCAAATTTTGTCACATCCTCTGTACCTAGAACCACATACCTGGTGTTTAGGAAATGCTTGTTATTTGAATAATTTCATTTGTGTTGTCAGATCAATAATAACATCCACTATCTTTTAGAAGGGCATTTTTCATGGTCAGAATAAAAACCAATTTCTCTGGAAACACTCTGAGAGAAGCTAGAGTATTAGCAAATATATGTAATGATGATATCATTTGTTGGGATACAATATTCAATGGTAGGATGTGACCCAATGAATTAGGTGAGACAGACTGATGTTGAACAAGCCATGTGCTAAGAATTGTCCTAGGCATAGGGGATACAAAGACAAAACTGAAAATAGTTCCTAGTTTCCTATCTTCAGAGAACTTACATTCTACTGGAGGAAAATAAAATAAACTTCAGACAAACCTACATAGTTAGGAATTCCATCTCTGTTTTCATACCTTTCTTTGGCTTAGAAGATATTTTCAATTTTCTGACATTTTATTGCACTATTTTTGAAACTTCCATTATAAAGATTTATATATGGTTCCTCAACTTCAAAAAATTGTGGGGAATACTTAACTCTTCAAACCCTTCTTTTTACTTAGTATTTTATAATTCGTTTTCAGAAACTTTTTTTTTTCCATTTTATTAAGGACAGAGCAGTTGAAATATAAGAGAAATTAGACCATTTAATGCCTTATTGGAGTTGACTTTTTCTCAGTAACATGGTGGAAAATCCCTAAATGGTTCTTGTCTGTCAGTGTGTATGTAGTCATTTCTTTTTTAAGGTAAATATATGTGGGGATTGGAAGTCCCAAAATTGAAATTCAGAAGATAAGGCAACAAAAAGCCATTTAAGGTAGCTATTTCATTAGCAAAGTCAAATTGAATGTATGTTTGATTGATAAGGAAACGGACTAGGTTGAGGTTGATCAAGATTATGTAGACTTTTTTGTTGTAGTAGTTTGTTTTCTGAGTACTTTTAGTTGCTGAGAGTACAGCAGAGTAACCGTTTTCTCAGTATTCATGGGAGCTGTTCTGGCCTTAAATAATTGTGGCTGGAAGGTTCTTTCCTTCTATCTAAATGCTGTAGACCTAACTCCTTTTTCTGTAGTACTGACCTAAGTATTTTCCCTGTGGCATTATTAGTTTAATCATGCTGTCAAACTTTTCTACAACAAGAAGAACTAGTTTGGTTTTAATTCTTGTTTTGGGCCCTATTTTTTGTGAATTACTACCTTGTTCTACTATGTCACATTGCTGTTTCCAAGCATCGATACATGATGCTGCGGCTTGTACTACAGTACAAATTGAAAATTTTCTACAAGACTAAAGAGATTGGAAGTAAGGAGTGTAAAGAAGGGTATGTGAGGAAATAATATGATCTTTGTAAGTATATAATTATAGATCCTAGTATTTTTTTTTTGTTTCTATAAGCTTTGTTTTTCTTTTGAAGAGCTCATGTATTTATCTTATCTCATCTATAGAATTTTAAGTTTGTTAGCTTAGGGATCTTTTATTTAATTTGTATTTTTCCTTAAGTGTGGAATACTACACAGATTTCTCTGCAGAATAGAACTCCCTCATTGGACAGCTGAATCCTTGTGCATTTGTCATAGCCTAGCCTATGACATATGACATATGACATAGCCATAAACTCTGTCATAGAGTTAGGCTGCTACTTGTTAAGAATTTTGAAAAATCTAGTACATTCACTCATTCATTCATTCTTCATTGATTCATTCAAAAAGCATTGATTGACTAGCTGTTGTTTAATACCTCTTACACGGAGTACTTTGGAGTTAAGGCCAATTTTTTCATATAACTAGAAGATATTGATAAGGAGATCTTCTATGAAGTTTTTACGATTTCTGAATAGATTCTCTATTACTCAAAAATATCTCCCCATACCATCTTGTTGAAATATCCACAATTTACCACTGAATATTGGTTTTTCTGGGCTATGGCTATGCATGTAGGGAATTCTTTTTTTGTGGTTTTAAGCTGAGAGGAAATGGGTTCCAATCCCATCCCTATTACTTATTATTTTCTAGCTCTACTTCTCACAGTTACTCTCTTAATATCTTATTATAAAATGATAAGCTGTTAATTGTCACAAGGAATTCATTTTTTAGTAGAAATTCAATAGGAATAAGATGCTAGAGAAGTGAGTTTTGATTTGATCATAAGATTTGAAGCCGGAAGCAACCATAAGAGGCATTCCCTCTTATTTTGTAGAGAAGAAAAGAGACATAGAGAAATTAAGTAATTCATTAAAGCTCATACAATTACTACTTTGAATCAAAGTCTTCAAACTCCAAATTTAGTGTTCTCAGAGAAAGGTAAGGAGAATGGAATGTTGGCCAAATGGGGCAGGACTTCTATGTCAGTAAGAAGCATTCCTAAGATTTGGGAAATATAATTACTTTTTTTAGGCCTCAGCCTTTGGGGATCCCTGTGTTACTTTTCCCACAGAGATATTCTGGAAAATGGCTATTGAAGGTGTAGTAGGAGCAGAAAACAAATGATTGCCTTATTGATGCTGAAAAAAAACCCTTAAGTTTGTGTACATGTATATCTATATGTGTTTGTTCCACACATAGGCCTTTGTTCTCCATTGTACCTGTGTCTGAAATGTTCTCTTGCTTATTAAATTTCTGGTCCTCTTTTAAACTCATGTAAAATACCATCTCTTCCATGAAACCTTCCCTCCTGCTCTGCTCTTAGTTATGATATTCTTCATTATGGATCTCATAATTGCTGTATGAACTTATATGGTAATTGTGTCTAGTCAATGGGATTAACCTATGTGTTGTCATGAATTGTGCCTGCAAAAGGATGGAGACTCATTGCCTATTGCACCCTCATTGCCTGGGGTAATTGAAGAATTTTTTGAGTCAATCCTTGAAGAAGTTTTGCTTTGGCCTTTGTATGAATTCCACATGAAGGAAGAACAATAGAAACCACAGTGGAAAGTTGAATGAGGGATGGGCTGGGAGAGATGAGCAGAGGAAATAGGTGATGGACTTTGTTTTATACTAAACACTACAACCCCATGGCTACCTAGAAGTAACTTTTAATTACAAAGAAAGATTAAACCCATGCTTTTACTGTCTGACTCAGGAGTTTGGAAGAGATTGAGTAATAAGTTACTCTTGGGGTAGGAAGAAAGTAAAATGAAGAGACGTGTTCTTTTTTATATTAAACATGGTAGAAATATATGTTAAATCTAATATATGCATACATATTTATACAATTATTATGCCACACAAGAAAAATCAAATCAAACCAGTAAAAAAAAAAAAAAAGAGAAAGTAAAATAAAATGCAAGCAAACAACAACAAAAAGAGTGAAAATGCTATGTTGTGAACCACATTAAGTTCCCACAATCCTTTTTCTGGGAATAGATGGCTCTCTTTATCACTAAACAATTGGAACTGGTTTGAATCTTCTCATTGTTGAAGAGAGCCATGTCCATAAAAATTGATCATTGTATAATCTTGCTGTTGCTATGTATAATGATCTTCTCCTTCTGCTCATTTCACTTAGCATCAATTCATGTAAGTCTCTCCAGGCCTCTCTGAAAATCATCCTGCTGATCATTTCTTATAGAACAATAATGTTCCATAACATTCATATATCATAACTTATTCAGCCATTCTCTAATTCACGGGCATCCATTCAGTTTCCAGTTTCTTGCCACTACAAAAAGGGCTGCCACAAACATTTTTGCACATTCGGGTCTGAAAGGGCATGTTCTTAATTTAGGAATATGGTTGATGCTGTTTTTATTATATTCTATCCCAACTGAGTGTTTACCATTTCAGTGATATTTGTTACCTTTATAGCCTGTCATCATAGGAAGCAACTGAAACTTAGTTAACTGAGTTAACATCAAAAGTTAGCAGGTGCTTGATCTAAATATCAAAGATTGTCCAACAATATCATTTGCCCCAACCTGACACCATACAGTGTTCTAATGATGACTCTTGCAGGAATACTTGATTCTGGGTAGACCAGTGAGGGCTTGCTGACTAATTGGAAGAAAAAAGGGCAGCAAAAAGGAGGAAAAGAAGAAAATTTTGGAGTTGAAAAACCTAGTTTACAACTTTTTCAATTAGGGCAGGAAGTGTCAAAAATAAAAATAAAACTTAGTCCCTGTCTTAATAGAGTTTATAAAATGGTAGTAAAATCAAACTGTACTTTTATCAAAGCCTTATACCTAGAGTATAGTACACATTGTCTTCTTTTGCATAGGAAACAAAGGTGCACGATTTCTGGTAAAGAGGAATGAGTTGATCCAGGTGATGAAGTAATAGATGCAGCAATGATCAGTTATAGAGCAAGAAGGTGGGGGAATGGGAGAAGAAGACATGAAACTCCAAATAAAAAGATATTGAAGGAGGGTGATGGTCTGAATAATAGAATGCGTCTTCTCTATTTTCTTTCTTCTATTTGCCTGTGACAAGACAGAAATCTTCTATAGCAAATAGTGTGTGTGTGTGTGTGTGTGTGTGTGTGTGTGTGTGTGTGTAGAGGAGGGGGATTTAATATGTAGGCAAAAAGATATTGGCTATGGCAGGAAGATGGAGACCCAAGGTTAAACTTGGTTGGGTAATGGCTTGGATTTTTAGGAAATCATTTTCCATTCTTTCCTCCCACTACTTGCTTTGGGTCTTAGTTTCTTCATTTGCAAAGTGAAGGAAGTGGAACTGGAATTGTAAGGTTTCTAGCTTTAGCAATCCATGGTTTTGGGCTAGTGTGCTGCTCTGGGTGACTGGGGGTTCCCTACTGGAGAAAGAAACTTTTCTAAGGTTAAATAGAAGATGATACATGGAGAGTAGCCTCAGTAATATGTGCGGCTGCTAATTGGATAGGGAGTTTTGAGATAAGAGAACAGAGGATTTTGGGGAAAGAATAGCAGATAAGGATCATAGGATTGTGAGAAAAGTTAGGGGAAAAGATATGTGTAATGACTGAGATAGGACAGGGAGACCTCTGGCTAGATAATAAGGGAAGGAAGGAACCAAATTCTATTAGAATGCACTTTATTCCCCATTCTGAAAAATCATGTGTTGGAGTTAGCAAGATTCTTACTATTAATATTAATTTGAATGTTTCAGAAATAATTTTTTTTCTTTTGAGAATGATATAAGGAAACAAAATTCCAAACCTGCAGCTCGGATCTTTTCCATTAGGGACCTTGTGCTTCCTAGATTTTGAGGGATGCTTCAGAGAATTTTACTTTTCTTATTTATGGCAATATGCTAATTATGTAGTGATTTATTCCCATTGTGATAATCATACCCTATTGGATGAGACTTTTTAATTAACCCAATAACATTATAATTACATTATATGTGTATTATTAATAAAACTATATTAATGATAACAATGAATTAAGTAGACACCTGCTGAGAGACATGTGCCTTTAATAGTCCTTGATGAACAGGATGCAAGAATAATACCACTGAATTTGCTTATTCTATAATCTAAAGAAAGGTAAGGAGTGAAGAAGGGTGAAGAGAAGAAATTTGGTTATTGAAAAAAAAAAAAACAGGCATAGCTAGGTTGGCTTTGCTATTTGAAATCCACGATTGAGAAACCAACTTTCTAATTCCTCTCACAGTGAAGTAATGCAATTTTCTAAGCATTTAATTTTTACCTCCAAGGTTTCTGTAGTGATAATTCTGATGTAATGAATCAGGATCTTAGATCTCAGGAGAATTCTTATAACTCTTGTTCCACTCTCCAGAGCTTGCTTTCTTTTGATACAAAGGCAGGATGCCACTTTCTTGTCATTAGGAAAAATCCTTTTCCCCCTTACTTAATCCCACCAAACCGAGTTATGTTTACTTGTGCCTTTCTGTCTCCAGAGTTCTTCCCTAGAGTATATGTAGACAGCTATATTACATTGCTAACCATTTGCCACAGAAGGAGGAGGAGAGGGAAAAAAAACAAAAAAACAAAAAGCCTCCTCTGTATAACACAAATAAAACAGGAACAACATGTTAATGAATAAAATTCTGGCTTGAATCAGTTCACTTTTAACAAACTTAGAGTTGTTTGCAATTTTGAGCGAGTGCATCTGCAAACCAAAATAGTTAGTAGGTCTAATTTTAGGTTTACAGCTTTGACATTGTACCCTTAAATTACTTCTTGTTTTGAAAATTGTCTTTAACTCAGACTTTTTTCTTTCTTCCTTTGGGCTACAGTAAGTTTTTTTATGAAGATTTTTTTTTCACTGTTTTTAATTTGCAGATAATTATCTTTTCATCTTTTTTTTTTCTTCAGACCTAGTTTTCTGGTTAAAGCTTTGCATATTGAATTTTAGTCCAAATTCCCTTATGTTTTCTAAACTTTTTAAAAAAAGGAGTATATAGATAAATAGTCAAGGGTCTTTAAACATTTATTGTATCATGGACCATTTTGGCAGTCTGGTGAAACCTATGAACTCCTCTTCAGAATAATATTTTTGTATAATTCAAGGAAATACTAAATTTCAATTGTAAGTAATTAGAAATGAAAATGTATTTTTTCTCATCTAAGTCTATTAGATCTCTTGGAATCTATCTATAGACTTTGTCAATGGGACCTAGCTTAAGAAACCATGGGTTTTATCTAGTGGATAAAAATAGTGTATAAAAAATATTGAAAATGGCACTTGAGAGATATGACTTAATTTTAGCAGCCAACATTTGCCTGGAAGGACTACAAATATTTATGATTGATATTCATAAAGTGCTTTAATATCTATAAAATGCTCTATATAAATAATGTCTTTTGACCTCTACAATAATCCCATAGTGTATAAAATATAGATGGGATTATTAACATTTTGCTAATCAGGAAAATGATAAAAAATAAAGTTTAACATGTACCAAAATATTGCTCTTTGTGGTAGAAAAAACCTGGAAACAAAGTGGGTGGCCATTGATTGTGGTTGATTAAATTATGAATATAGGAATGTAATATAATATTGCGGCATAAGAAATGTCATATGATGAATTCAGGGAAACATGCAAGTACTTTTTTTTTTTTTTGATCCAATGCAGAGTGAAAAGTATAAACCTTGAAGGAATTTACTCAATGACTACAAGAATGTAATTGAAATCAACCCTAAAACCCTGACTAGTTTAGACTAATTGTGTTGATTAATCTTAGTTTTTGAGAACAGTAAAGGAAACATGCCTCCTTTTTCTTGGAAGAGAATTGGGTGACTGACTGCAGGTTTGGAAAGTTGTATGTTGGCAGACACTCACTTAATTGGTTAGCAGTTGCTCAAAAATTTCTTTATTAAAAGCCAGTATTCAGTGGGAGGGATGTATTGAAAAATGATCATGGTGTTTGAAAAAGGAAAGAATCATTTATCAAATGGAAGAGGAAAAAAAGAAATCATGAGATTTAGAGAGGTTAATTAATTTCCCTGGGCCATACTGTGGCAAGTAAGACAAAATGTGATAGTAGATTAGCCCACTTTCCATTATATCTATTCTAGAAATATTGGTGTTAGTCAAGGGTCTTTAACATTTATTGTATCATACATGGTCAGGTTGTAGAAACCTTTTATTGGCACCTAGTTAAAAACAATTTTTGGGGGGGTAGCTAGCTGAAGCAATGGATAGAGCATTGGCCCTTGAGTCAGGAGGACCTGAATTCAAATAAAATCTCAGAAATTTGATATATACTAGCTGTGTGACCCTGAATAAATCACTTAACCCCAGTTGCCTCACCACAAAAACTGATTTTTGATTAAAAGGGGAATGATTCTTGAAGGCAGAAGTGATATAAATCACTGTGGATTAAATCATTCAGTCCATAAGCATTTATTAAGCATTTACTATGTGTCAGGCATTGTGTTAACCACCGGAGATGCAAAGAAAAGCAAAAGCCTCTCAAGGAACTCAGTCTAATGGGGGAGTTAGCATACAAACAACTATGTATAAACAAGATATATGCTGAATTAATTAGAAATAATCAGCAGAGGAAAGGAGCTAATATCAAGTAGGATTGGGAAAGGTTTCTTGTAGAAAGTCAGATTGAAGGAATATAGGGAATCTGGGAGACTGAAATGAGGAGGGAGAACATTTCATGCATGAGGGAAAGCAAGTAAAAATATGCAGACTACGGAGGTGGCAGGTCTTGTTCAAGGAACAGCAAGGAGACCAGTATTACTGGATCACAGAGTACGTGATGGGGTATAAGTATAAAAAAACTGGAAAAGTGGGTGGAGATTGGGGGAACAGATTAGGAAGGTCTTTGAATGGTTTTTATATTTGATCCTAGAAGGGAGAGGGAGCTATTGGAGTTTATAGATCTAAAGTAATACATCTTTGTCTGAGATTAAGGACTCAATAAAGAGAAAAGAAAGATAGATTTTCTTTGTCATCTCTGAGAAAAAATTAAGTGAGGCATCTTTAATTTTATTTTGTCATATGGGCAAAAATCTCCTGTACTGCCTCTGTAGTGCCTTTTGGCATTAAGTACCAAGCTCCTTCTCTAACTGTTCCCCGCCAATGAAATGTCCATTTAGTCTAAGCAAGGAATGTACATAAGTGAGTGATCATGAACTTGTATAAGGCTTAATCATTGAAATCCATTAAATCTTTTGCTTCCCCTTACAGATGGAGTTTCTTAAAAATATATCAAATATCTTTTGAGAGGAAGATAAAGGGAAATTGAGCTATAACATTTGAAAATATCATGAGAATAAAATATACCTTTGCCACAAGTTATTATCATTGACTCTTTTCATCCTTGAATATATTTTTATGCATGTGATAAATATATATTTTTCAAGGACTACTTTATGGCTCATACTTTATTATTGAATTATGAAATTTAGCAATCCTCACAAAAAAGATAATGCATTTTAAAGATTAATCATTTTTTAAAAAAAGAATATTATGATAAAATAAAATTATGTTTGAACTGAAAAGTCTTAGAAATAGATAACAAATTGATCATCTGATAGGAAAAAATTGAAAAAGTAGAATTTTAAAAAATGAGATAACATAAGAACTCAGAGCTAGGCTTGGCGGGTATTCTAGAGGAATTTGGGTTTGTGAATGGGATAATAGCTTCCCCAGAAAATCTAAAACAACTCATTCCCCTTTTAAAATATGTCCAATTATGAGAAGACTTGTGTTTTTAGTTGTTCTGCCAGATACTAGGCATGTGGCAGTGGACAACTAGTCTTTTTCCTCTTCTTTTACCTAGAATTATCAATACCTATAGTATTTTTGAAAAAGCTGTGATGATCAAGTGAGAATATATGTAAAAATATTTTTTAGAACTCTACAAATTAAGGAATTACTAAAACAGATAATCTAGGCAGTTTCTTCTACCCATTTTAGAAATATTAAGATATATTTCTTTATATGAAATGGTATCTTTTTAATAGTAGAATTGCCATATTTAAATGTAGTAAAAATCAGTAATCTGGGGGAAAATTGTAGCCTGGAAACTTTGGAAATTACTACTGTTCTTAATTTAGCTATAATGAAATTGGTCAAAAGATGTTTTTAAATTCAATTATCACATCATTCTCTTAAAAAGTTTTGTCCAATAGATATCTTACAAATATTATTCATAATTTACTAAAGCTGTTTTGATAATACTTTAAGAGATTGATGCAGAAATCGGTTAAATTTGTTTATGCTTTTCAATGTAACTTTCAAGATCATAGATTTAGAACTGGAAGAGAACTTAGGAGCCCACGGTCTACAATGTTAGATAAACTAGAATAAGAAATAAAAGTGACAATCCTACATTTCACTAGAATTGACTTTTAGTTACTGATCTGCTGCTTTGAACCTTGGGAAACATTGGGAAAAACAATTCATTTCTCCTTTATGTCACTACTCTAATAACTCTCTACTTAGAAGATAGTTCTTTTTTTTCCTTTTAAATTATTTTATATATATATAATATATATATGTATGTATGTACGTATATATAATATAATGAAAGGTAGAATGCATCTAGTAATGGAGGACTTTAAAAGCCAAACAGGATGTTATATTTTATTCTAGAGGTGATAGGGAACCAATGGAGTTTATTGAATAGAGGCAAGGATGAATGATCTTATTAGATCTGCATTGTAGGGGGATTAATTTTTGCCATGAGAAAAAGAATAATGGAGAAAAACTGGAGGATACCAACCAACCATATTCCTTTGGGTTTCTTTTTTAATTAATTTTTTTTTCTTTGCACATTCTGCTTCTGTAATTAGCCAGGATTTCCATAAATGAGGGGAATATGGCTGGTACTAGTGAGCCCATTCTCTACTAAGCAAAATCGTTAACAGCACATCTCTTCCTCCCTCCTGATTCTGTTGATGAAAAGTAGTTCCTCCTCAAACAAATAAAGTTTGGAGAATATATTGTGGCAATAGGTCATCTCTTATTCATTCCAAATAACAACATAGTCATGGTGTTAAGAGGAATGTTCTGAGCTACAATTCTGTTAGTCAAAAGTAATGACCTTGATTAATGACCAACCAGAAGTAAATCAACTGTCTTTAAATATTTTTTTACTACTTTCACTTAAACTCTCATTTGTACTTAATCACATTCTAACTTGTGCTATATTCATTTTTATATGTGTCTTATCTTCCTGGTAGATTGCAAAATCCTTGAAGACAAGAACATGTTTTCACCTTTTTAGTTTTCCATGTCTAGCATAGGAATCCAAATAAGCTAGTCTGGAAAATAAGGAATGATATAGACAAGTGTGAGGAGAGTGTGTGTCAAATTAGACATTTTGACCTTGATCATAGAGGCTGTATGATATGCTGGACAGAGGGCTAGACTCCAAGCCACAAGGATCTGAGTTCAGTTGCCTCTAACACCATAGGTAAGTTATTTAAGTGACTGAAGTCTCTGTGTTCTAGATGACTCTCTAAGAATATGTTGCAGAGAAAGTGCCAACTGTATTCCTTAACAGGGAATTCTTACCTATTGCTACTTCTATCAGTTTCAAATATTCACCTTATTCTGTGATCTCATCAGTTCATGAGAGCTACCTCCAAAACTAGAGATGGCAATGGATCCGTGACTGCCCATAATGTGAACTCTGCTTCTTTATACAGAAATTCTACCCAGTTAGCTAGAGGCCTTAACTACTTTCTTTTCTTTTCTTTTTCTTTTTTTTAATAATCTTTTATTTACAGATTATATGCATGGGTAACTTTACAGCATTAACAATTGCCAAACCTCTTGTTCCAATTTTTCACCTCTTACCCCTCCACCCCCTCCCCCAGATGGCAGGATGACCAGTAGATGTTAAATATATTAAAATATAAATTAGATACACAATAAGTATACATGACCAAACCGTTATTTTGCTGTACAAAAAGAATCAGACTCTGAAATATTGTACAATTTAGCTACTTTCTTTAATATAAAATCAAATTGCTTACTGAGTTAACTTTTTTTGGTCAACTTTCTAAAAGTTAAACAAGAATTCATAAAAATTCTTTATAAAAATCGTGTCTGACTTTTTTGGCCCTAAGTAACCCAAACTTTTGTTGTCAGTAACTTTCAATAATGTTTACTATTATTCTCCTGTGTATCAAATGTTTATGTAAGCTCCTCGGGACAGAGACTATTTTGTTTTTCCCCTCCCCTCCCCTCTTCTCTCCTTCCCTTCCCTCCCTTTCCTTCCCCTCCTCTTCTCGTCCCTTTCTTTCCCTTCCCTTCCCTTCTCTTTTCCTTTCCTTCCTTTCCCTTCCTTCTGTCCTTTTTTCTCTTCTTCTCTCCTCTCATTAAAATATAAATTCCTTCACAGTAAGGATTATTTTTTATAGTTACTTATACAGAATAGGTAGATGCATAAATATTTTCTGAATTGAATTTAGTAATTATCTAGACAGTGATTTTTATGCAATATGAATTCATTGGTAGTAAAGATTTTCTCTTCATGTCCTGTAAAATATATATACATATTTGTATGTTTGCATGAATGAATGAATATATGTATCTCATTCCTGAAATAAATTTTCTGGGGTATATCTTCATTGTAAGTCAAATACATATACTCATACAAGGAGTGTATTCCTAGGGAGGGAGAGCCAAGGACTCCTATACTTAGAATTTTTTCAGTGACTGCTGCCCTTAGAACTCTTAGTTGGCTTTGCTCAAGATTTTTTTTCCTTAAGTTTTCTTTCCTTAAGGCCTTTTTGTTTTTGTTATTTGTTTTTTGCTTTGTTTTTCTAAGGCACTATCTGTGGTCAAACAAATAGTTTGTCTCAAGGCCAAACCATTTAGCTTGGCTGTCCTTATGATACATCTGCAAAGGCTCAATGTCAGCTCTGTTGCCATATCTTCATGTAGGTGGATTGCATAGATAGTCTTTGGGGGAGCTAAGCCCACTGTTGTTTGAGCCAACAGGCTGAGCTTCCATCCTAGCATATGTAGTACCAGGCAGCTCTTGCCCTCTTGGCTTTGCCATTCCTCTTGCCTTATGCCCTAGCCCCAGTTTCTGTTCCTGCCAGAACATGATTCCTGACTACATTCTCTTATCATTATTGCTGCTTGTGAAGGTTGGAAGCTCTGTTTTCTTTCACAACAAATGGTTTTTCTTCCTCAGTGCATCAATCAGTCAATCTAGGTGCTGGTGACAGAAAAAATAAATTGTTCCTGTCCTCAAAGGACTTACATTCTATTTGAGAACTTGAATATATATATATATATATATATATATATATATATATATATATGTAATTTTTAGGGGCAACTAGGTGGTTTAGGAGATAGAATACTGACTGGTCCTGGAGTCAGGAAGATGTGAGTTGAGATCCAATCCCAGACACTTAGTAACTGTGTGGCCCTCAGAAAATCATTAAACCATGTTTGCCTCAGTTTCCTCATCTATAAAATGGATTAGAGAAAAAAATGGCAAACCACTCTTTTATCTTTGCCAAGAAAACCCCAAATGAGATCAACAAAGGGTCATACATGACTGAAAAAACTCAAAAACAGCAAGTTTTTAGGGGGATTCAATAGCTAATAGGGAGAATTATGAAAAGGTCTTATGTTAGAGATGAGCTTTGAAGGAAGCTAGAAGTTCAAAGAAGATGAAGAGAGTAGGGAGTCTATTCCAAGCATGGAAGGTAGCTTGGACAAAGCACAATAAAAAGTTGTGAGTGAGAAATAGCATGGAGGCCAGTTTGACTGTATCTGTTTTGGTCTACTATTTATTGTGTTATCTTGAATGCTGATATTTCTTGTTCTTCCCTATATTCCTTGCTTGTTCTTCACTCATTTGTTCCTTCATCCTTCTCTTGACTCTCTGTTATATGTTACTAGTCACTTCAGTTCAACAGACATTTATTTAGTACTTTGCTGTACTAAATACATCTAGTAAGAACTTGATAAATGCTTGTAATATGATTAATATGCGAGATAGAAAAATTTCAAAGTTATACATAGCCTCTGCCTTCATGAGGCTTATGGGCTTATACAGGAATAGATAGAATTTGTTATCTTTAATTAGAGGTACTCTTTTCAATGGCTCAGGTTGTACTGATTAATGTTTGCCTGTCCCACATGATTTTGGTGTCTGTGTTCATCAAGGAATACTGTATTTGAGGTCTATTTTGCATGCTAAGAGCTTTTATTTAGATCAGAAGTTCTCAAAGTGAGTTCCACAGACCCCTCCATCAAGAGATTTCAGATGGGGAATAAGAGCTTGAATGGGAAAAAAATCTTTATTTCAATATACTTGGTTTTCTTTGTGATCCTTGTTATTTTATTTCATGCATTTGAAATAATTATTTTGAGAAGGGGTTCATAGCTTCCACTAGGTTACTAAGGGATCTATGACACATGAAAATGTTGAGAACCTCTACTCTAGTTCTCTGGACATTATGTGAATCTTGATGAATTACAAAGACTGTTGACTAGTTTATTCCTTGGTCTTGGTTGATGACTGATCCATCCATGTTCTCCTGGTCACTCTCCTCTCTCACAACCTCTTCCTAATCTCTCTTTTCTCTCTTCAATCTTCAGTAGTAATTTTTTGCAACTAGTTCACATTCACTATGCATGGCATGATACAAAAAAAACAGCTAGTGTGATAGACACTCATGCATGGTCAATGCATGTGTCTTGCCTCAAGGTGACTTACTTCTATTATGTACAAAGGCACAACAGGTTGCACTGGTACATACTGCAAATGGCACTAGTAGAACTTTCAGAATTTGTGGGGGATGCCTGGAGTCTCATAGCTCCAATAGTTTCCACTCTTATAGTACTTTATAAATGCCAAATGCTTTAGGCACTTCTTCTTCCATGGTTTTGTGAGACTAAATAATATAAGGATTAGTCATATTTTACATGTGAAGACACTAGAATTCAAAATTGTGAAGTGAGTTGCTAGATTAGAAACGAGGCCAGTACTGAGCTCAGGAGCTGGTCCTATGCCTCTCACTTTTTTTTTTTTATCTCCATGCCAACAGATGACAGATGGGTTCAGGTTACATAGAAGGTATACTTCAGTGCCTACTGATCTATTCCAACTGTCTCTGCTAGACTTTTTCCATGGTAAGGTAAATCCTTAGTACACTTTCTTATGTCCAAAGTGTGTGTGTTGTATTGGATGCAATGGGGAGGAGTGTACATGTCCAAAGAGTTTATCTGAAGAATGTCTTTGTATGCTTTCATGAAAAGATGTATATTTGCTGGTGGAATAGAGTTGAACAGCCATATATTTCCTGTAGCAATTTTTCTGAGCTTGTTCACAGCTTAGTTATGCTCCAGGGGGACCAGTTGAGAGGAGGGAGAAGAGTGAATTCAGCTATAAACACTAATACATAAGTAGTTTAAGCTTTCCCCTGATGGATAGGGGGGAGCATGGCTGAAGGTGATAAGAGGGAATGCAACAAAGAATCTGAGGGGGAGTAAGCTCCTCTGTCATTCATAGTTAGGAGGAAAATGCTTTAGGAGTCATGGAGTGCTAGGATATTGGAGCTGAGAGATACATTAGTTGGATTATCTAGATCAATTTTCCAGTCTTATATTATGAAACTGAAGTTCAAAGAGGTGATCCATGTGACCAAATCACATACCTAGTTAATGGAAGAGTTTGGACCTAAAAGCCAAGTATTCTAACTTCCTTTCTAATCTCATCACACTATCTGTGAGGCTTGTCTGTGAGAGATATAGAGATATATTTCTACCAGATACAGAGATGAAGATATATAATAATAATTGAATAGAAAAAAAGTTAGATCCTCTATCTTCCCTACTTTTCCATATAGTAATCATCATGTAGCATTAGCTTTTCAAGATGCTTTAAATATCTAAAATATCTTTGCCTGGAAAATACCAAATGGAATCATGGAGAATTGGGCACAATTGAAACTATTGAACAATGACAATATGCCGAACATTTTTCAAGACACAATTGAAGATGGAAAGATGAGTTAGACATGTGCCAGAGTCCTTAATTGTGTGTGTCAAATAAATTAGGCACTTATTTGAATAACTGCAAAACAATTTAGTGACTTACAATATAGGAAAGGTAGAAGCAAAGCGATATGAGAGGCAAGGAAAAAAAGGTCTATGCATTTTTAAAGGGTTTATTCTTGAGAGGAACACTTCAGCCTCCTCTTCATCTCTCTGTTCCCATACTAGTAAACTATTTCAGATTTTAAATCATCAAAAAGTTGGATTTAGAATTCCTTCCTTTTCTCTCTTTTTTTCTAGTTACCATTTTAATAGGGATGTTTAATCAAGGCCTCATGACAAACTGCTTTTAAAAATGTATTTTAGACCCACCGAGGGCCTTTTCTAGTCAATAATTAAATGAGTTCATCAGCACCTAATGTTTCTGGTCAGTGAGAACTGAGTGAACCATTTCTCTTTAAAATTTAAAGCAGTTGCTACTTTATATGAATCATCAACTCTTAAATGAAATTAAAACTGGTTTGTTTTCTTTATTTAAAATATATATCCATTGCATATTGTAAGCAGTCTTGTCTAAGATTATTTAAATAAAAGTTCCGAAGCCTCTGCAGCTTTAGGCAGTGAACTTTAAGTTTTATATTAACTCAGGTCTGGTTGGTATTAGAATGGATAGTGTTTAATATATGGTACTTTTTTATATGAATTAACACTAAGTCCATGTACTATCAAAATACAGCAAAATGATGCAGTTAAACGAGAATACATAGGCAATAAATTAACCAAGCTTTCTAATTAATTGAATTTTGACAATTTAAATCTTCAGGACTTTTTAGTTGCCATCTTTGATATTGAATTTATTTGAAAAATACATTAGCATACTTCTATGACAGTTAAGTTCAAAATTCTGAACATAATGTAAAGTTTAATAAAAGAATGTTGCAATGCCTTTGAGGTAACATCATCAACACTAATTCTCATTGTAGTTGTATAGCTAAGAGATAGGCTTAAATTTGTGCTAATCTCTTACCTTTTAAAAATAAACTCTGGATATATGGTGTTTATTCATTTTTGGCATTTTCATTTTTTCTCTTTAAATACTTTTTATAACTACATGTAAAACCAATTTTGAACATTTGTTTTTGTTTTTAATTTTGAGTTCCAAATTCTCTACCTCTCTCACTTCTCCCTTGTCTAAGATGACAAGCAGTTTGGTAAAGGTTATACATGTACAGTCAGACAAAACAAATTTTTGCGTTAGTCATATTGCAATAAAATATAGACAAAAAATAACCATGAAAAATAAAATTTAAAAAATAGTATGTTTTGATATGCTTTCAGACTCCATCAGTTCTTTCTCTGATGGTAAATAGCATTTTTCATCATGGGACCTTCAGAACAGTTTTGGATCTTTGTATTGCTGAAAATAAATATTTCACGGTTGATCACTGGACAATATTGCTATTATTATGTACAAAATTCTCCTGGCTCTGCTCATTTCATTTTGCATCAGTTCATGTAAGTCTTTTTATGTTTTCCTGAAAGCATCCTGCTCATTATTTCTTACAACATAACAGTATTCTGTACAGTAATCATATACCACAACTTTTCAAGCATTCTCCAATTGATGGGCATCCCCTTAGTATCCAGTTGTTTGCCACCCCAAAAAAGAGTGGTTATAAATGTTTATCAACATAGACCCTTTTCCATTGCTGGATCAAAGGGTATGTACAATTTTATATCGGTTTGGGCATAGTGCCAAGTTGCTTTCCAGAGTGATGTGACCTATTCACAATTCCACCAAGAATGTATTATTGCTACAGTGTTTCTAATACAATATTGAATAATAGTGGTAATAATAGGCATCCTTGTTTTACCACTGTTCTTATCAGGAAGGCTTCTAACTTAGCCCCATTAACCATAATGCTTGCTGATGGTTTTAGATGAGTACTATTTTGTAATTTTGAGGAAATCTTCATTAATTCTTATGTTTTCTATTTTTAAAAAAATAGGAATGAGTGTTGTATTTTTGTCAAAGTCTACTAATATAATCATGTGATATTTGTTGATTTTGTTATTAATAATGCCAATGATGCTCAAAGTTTTTCTAATATTTGAGCCAGTGTTGCATTCCTGGTATAAGTCCCATTTGATCATAGAGTATGATCTTTGTGATATATTGCTAGTATTTTCTTGAAATTTTTACATCAATAATCATTTAGAAAAAAATGGTCTATGGTTTTTGTTTGTTTTTGCTCCTTCTGGTTGAAGTTTTTGTCTTAAAAGCATTTTTGTGTTAAAAACACTTTGATAGGATTTCTTTGCTTATTTTCCCAAATCTTTTATATAATACTGGAATTAATTGTTCTTTAAATGCATTGTAGAATTCTGGCCTTGGAGATTTTTTTCTTAGGGAATTCATTGATGGCTTGTTAAAATTTTTTTTTCTAAGATGGGGTTATTTAAATATTCTATTTCCTCTTCTGTTAATTTGGATAATTTATATTTTTGTAGATAGTTATCCATTTCATTTAGATTGTCAGATTTATTGGCATATAATTTATTGGCAAAATAGCTCCTAATAATTACTTAAATTTCCTCTTTATTGGTGGTAAATTTGTTTTCATTTTTGATTCTGACAATTTGGTTTCTTCTTTCTTTTGTTAAAAAATCAAATTAAGCATTTTTTATTTTTTAAAAATCTCTGATTTAAAATAAAAAAAAATCTCTTCTTTGATTTTTCATGATTTCTAGTTTAGTATTTAATTGAAGTTTTTAATTCTATTTATTTAGTTGTTTAGCCAGTTCATTGATCTGTTTTTTTATTATATTGATTTAAGCATTTAGAGATCTAAAATTTTCCCTAAAACTGCTTTGACTGCACCCCATAAATTTTGGTATATTGTCTCATTCTTGTCATTTTCTTTAATGAAATTATTGACTGTTTCTTTGATTTGTTCTTTAACCCCTTCATTTTTTAGGATTAGATTATTTAGTTTCCAATTAATTTTTAATCTGCCCACAGTCTTTTATTAAATGTAATTTTTATTGCATTATGCTATGAAAATGATGTATTTAATATTTTTGCTTTTTTGCAACTGGCTGTGAGGTTTTTATGCCTTAATACATGGTCAACTTTTGCATAAGTACCATGAGCCACTGAGAAAAAAGATATATTCTTTTCTAAAATTCCATTCATCTCCTTGACTTTTTAATTTACTTTTTGGTTAGATTTATCCAGTTTTAAGAGGGAAATTTGAGGTTCCCTCATTAGTACAGTTTTGCTGACTATTTTTGTCTTTTATCTCATTTAACTTTTCCTTTAAGAATTTGGAGAGATACATACATACATACATGTATATAAACACAAACACATATATCCATAAATACACACATATCTTTGTACATATGCAGTATATATTTTTGGTGTAAATGGGACTATAAAAGATTAGTAATTTATTTCTAAGATTTTTGGAGACTTGTTTTAAGGGTTTTTTTTTTTTTTTAACATAGATTATTCAGATAGATATTTGGTCACTTCAGTATGGTTATTCTTTCCACCTATGGAATTTTGTTTATAACTCCTCCATGCTTTCTCATTCTATATGAGTCCATGAATTCCTATATAAATTTTTCTTGAAGATTTATTCAGGTTTTTTGGGTTCTACCTTTGACTATTTTAATACTTCTGAAATAGTAGTGTATGATTTGGATTATTCATCTGTTTTCTCTCCTACTTAATAAATGACTGGCTTAATGCCTTTTCAGTCATAAGCACTCTTGAATACTTTTATTTTATCTCTTTATCTTCATTAGTAATATGCTGTAGCTTGATTATACCTATCATGTACTTTTCTTTTTTTTTGCCACTTGGAACACATGCAATTTTGAATTTTCTCAGATCCTATTATTCTACAATTTGCAGACAGATAATATCACCAGGACAATATTGGTCTTCAAAAGATGTTTTTGCAATGGTAAGCCATTTATTGTGATTGAAAGTGTTGCACAATTTCAACTTGATCTCCAGATATGATCTAGCTCCACCCTCTCTTCCTCAACCTGAATACAGTTCTTTATCTTTCTTCAGTGAACCTCCAAGATAGATCATATTGATGGAGTAATTTAACTACCCTAACAACTTCATGAGTTATGCCCATTTTTCATTTACTTTGTTTTTTTCCAGTGTGGATCGTTAGAGCAATCTCTTTTAAACATTGTGGATTGCAGTGAGGTAGACTTGTATTTGTTCTATAGCTTAATGAATGAAGCAATCCATAAAACTGATTAAATTTCTAATTTTTTTTTATCAAGCATAAATTATACCAGAAAAAAAAAACTGGCTATGTTATGGAGTGTCAATTTCTATACTTTCTTTGGTAATATCATGTTTGATAATAAATGTCTATCTACTAACTTCTGTGAAGAGTGAAGTTGAAGTTTTATTCCCTCTTCCCTCCAGTTCCTGCCAGTATAGCATTTTTTTCAACAGATCATTGAATGAGGGAGGCAATAACTTTTCATGGACATAAAACAAGATTCAGATGAACCAGAGATGTGTTACATGAATTAGATTAAGGAGGTGAGTCTCTTGCTTCTTAATGGGATCAAGCATCCCCAATTTATGTTTGATGCCTGACAGTTCTCACCACAGGAGATTTTGTCTTCTTTGGGAATGGGACTGTGGTATAACCTTGGGTCCTAGCAGGAGGTCAAATGATGAGAACCATATGACCTTGTAGGACTAAGAAATAAATATGTTATCATTAAGATCTTAAGGAATGTTTGCTCTTGAACATTACTTCTAATAATTCTCTAGTCTGTAATAAGACAACGACCATCTGAAGTAGCTTTCTGTTTTCTATCCCTTGTCTTCCAAAAGATCAGTAGCCTAGACTGAGGCTCTGTGGTTCTAAGTAGACAGAAAACTTGCTACTCTTCTGACAATCAGAGGTATGATGAAGAGTCTTCCTTCCTTTTCTCCTCGTCCTCCTCTTCCTTGTTTATTATTATCCTCTTTACAGGATTAATTCTATGTCTTATATGTTTAGAACTGCTGCTGAGGATTTTGTTTTCATTATATAGTCATCTTCTTGGAGAAACTGATATTTTCTTACTGAGATGATGGTGCCAGAATTTATATATTGATGGTCTCTATGAAATACTCCACTTCAGCAACATAATATGACTATTTTGTGTTGTTCACGATCACAGATGCCCTATAACCAAAGCATTTAAGGACTCATGTCCTGTCCTTCAACAAATTTGTAGAACTGGTGGATTCAATAATTTCTGGAAGTTAGGAGTTTTCTTCTCTTACAGTAGCCTCTGGATAGAATAATTTGTATTTTGGGCAAGAACTTCCAAAGCAAATTGAACTTGTTGTGTAAGTTTTCTTTTTAATCACCTTGGTGAAGGGAATATAGGGCAACTTTCAGAAAATATAGTAGAAAACATAGGTCCATCCTCTCAAAGTTGTCAATATGATTATCTTATCTATGCTTCCTTTCTAACTCAATGGTATACTAAATCTATGTCATATTTTTGTCTCTGTGACCTTGTTTCAGGAATTGTTCTCTCATGAACTTTCAAATTCTTTCTTCTTTCATGTCATTTCATCTACTTAAAAATATGCTTAATAGATTCCCTAGTCAAGAAAAGTTCTCACTTTTTTTTTTCAGGTACCATTCAAATATAGTCTGTTTCCCTTCACCATATCAAAGTCAAATGTCTTTTTAATAATGTCTACATATAACATACTCTCTCCTTAATCAAATTCATCATTTTTTTTTAAATAAAAGAAGGAAAATACAAAATCCTTTTTCCAAGGGAAATGTTTGTAGTGTCACAAAAAAAAGGAGAACAGATGGTATTATAAAGCTTAGGGGGAAAGTATAACACTTTAATTCAAATTGTTAGTCAAAGTTAAAGACAAGCACTCAGTTACCAATTGTTGCAATTATTTATGTGCCTCTAATTCAAATGTGCAGAACAATTTTTCTTAAGGTATGAATTGTTTGTTAGGCTAAACTAAAGTGAAATTCAGGAATTTATTATCTCAATATAGACTTTACTAAGAGGATTCCCAAAGGGTCACATTTTTATTAGCAAGGAGAAACAAAGAAGAAGCAGTCATAATCACTTAAAATGTATTGTATGATTTTTGGCTTCACAATAGGCAAGTTTACCCAGATGCAGTGTGACAGCCTATTAGCAAAATAAACAGATCTTCATTACTTGGAATCTTCTGCTATTTTCCCTCCACTTTTAACTAAATTAGGTTTACAGTGCATCAGGGTTTGGATTGTGATATAGTGCATTAACTTATTCACATACTGCTTTGATTGAGCAGCAAAGCATCCATTACCAATACCATATCCAAAGTGACGTTTCCATACAGACTGCCTGCTGTTTCATTCATAACCACAAAACAGCCTGAAATGACTTTACTTCTTTTTACAACTTGCAAGGAGTTAATGGACTGTGCTGGCCCCCTGCCAAAACCTTTAAGAAACTTTATTAATGTGTTATGAGGCTGGGACACCATAGTGCGGGATTTTATTGGTTATTCATCTTAATGAATAAAAATATGTATGCACAATTAAAGCCACATTCTTAAGCACTTGCCTTCTAGTAAATGTTCAGCCTTTGTTAGTGCCTTTCTTAAGTGTTTGCTTATCAGTTTTGTCTCTTCTTTCCAAAACCTAAACCTTCCCAAATGCAAGAATCTTAGCTTCATTTGAAAAAGTTCCACTTTTTACTATTTTCGTGTAATCATCATTTAATACTGGAAAAATATTCTTGTTCAAGAATTGAAAGTGTTTATATTAAAAAGTCCACATCCAAATCTGGTGATGAACAACATTTTCCTGTTATAAAAAAAGAAACGTTACTCTGACAGTTACAAATGTGCTGTAAATTTTGTAAGAAAATGATAGGGACAGACAGTATTAAAATATATTAAATTAAAATCCATTTTACTTTTTTGGGGTTTTTATCAAATTCATTTTGGTATTTCAAAAAAAAAATCTTTAAAAAAAAGTTGCATATGCACAAATAGCTAAAGAATGAATTAATGAACTTCATGGAATCAGCAGGCCCAGATAATACAGACTCTCTAAGTGTCTGAGGAGAGGTCAGGGTTTTCACGCTTTCTTTAGATTAACAAGATAATACATGTAAAGTACTTTGTAAACCTTAAAGCAATCATTTAGAAAGTACATTACCTTCAACATAGTACTGTACATTCTTAAATGGAGGCAATGACATCTGTAGAAGAAAGCAAATCAGTCCTATCTAAAAGATGTGGAAAAATTCCAGAACATTTTTGGCAGAAAGCTTGTCATATTGTAGTCACCAGAGTGGGAAATCTTTGACTGTTTTACACAACATCTTGTGAAAAATAGTTAATTGTAAGTAAAAAATACCAAGGGAGCAATGGGAACTGAGAAGATATTAGAAATCTCCAATATCTCAATGGATCTATAAGCTCAATGATATGGATACTTCCTAAGCTCCTTGGGGACAGATACTATTTAATTATTTTCCTCTGTATCCCTAGTGCTTGGAACATAGTAGGTGTTTAATAAATGTTTCTTGATTAATTGATTTTTTTTTCCTGACAATACAAAGCAGACGTCATCCATGCTTTCCTGTCCTCTGTAATTCTTATATGTGTCTTCCAATAAAGCTGACAAAGAGGATATACCCAGTAAGTTAGAAGATGGCCTAAACAATCTTTTATGTATCTAGGGTACTGAGATTAAATTATCCTGGCCATCTGAATTTATATTGTTGTGTATAATATGAGAAAAATGTCTTATTGCTGATTAGATCATCTGTAGTGCTGCCTCTCTTAAAAAATATATAGCCTGATAATTTTGAATTTACACATTTGAACCAAAAAGTGAACACAGGGAAAGAACCGTAATTATTTTTCTTTGTTTTGATTTTTAAGAACCTCTGGTTAGAAATGACTGCCAAATGTAGTGAAAATCTGGATGGTTTTAATTTGCATATTACTGTGGTTTAACATCTTTGCACTAAACTCACATGACAGTAGAAAGAGTGCTAGATTTGTGGTAAGAAGGTCTTCTAATAGCAAGTCACCTTCTATACCTAACAATAAGTAATAAGGTCACCTTCTAGCTTCTATATGACCTTAGGCAAGTTGAGGTTGAACTAGATGGTCTCTCAGGTCCCTTTCAAATCTAACTTTATGATCCTATTATCCACAATACTGAGCTATTGAATGAATAGGGCATTAAGCTTACCAGTAATTAGATATAAGGCAAGAGGTGAAACATGTGAAGTGTGAATGTGGTGACTTTTATGGTCTTAGTGGGAAACTTCTTGAGTAGAAGGAAATGTCTTTTATCATAGATAATGAATTCAGATATATTTATTGGGGTTTATAATTTTTGGAATTTTCATTTGATATCCACTTATCAAACTTCAGCTTGATAAAAAAAATGAGCTTCAGGTTGCATTTCTTAATCACAGTTTCCTTCCAATCCTTTTGTTCTAGAGCTATGATTTTTTTTTTTCTTTGCTTTGGAGGAAATAGAAGAGTAAAAAGAATGCTGGATTAGGAGTCAGAGAATCTAGTTTTGCTATTCATTACTATTAGAACCTTGGGCACCCTCTCTTGATCTAGGTCTTTACATCTATAAATTTAGTGCTTTGGTCTCCATTAACTCTAAGCTCCTACCAGCTCCGAATCTATGATCCTAAGAATTCCTGATAGAAGTTTTATTACTCATCTCTAAGTTCTAATCTTAGTTACTAGGGGCCCTGAAATATTAAATTATTTTATGATGGTCACATAGCTAGTATTTGTCAAGGACAAAACTGGAACCAAAGTATTCTTGTCTCCAAGTCTGATCCTTTATTCACTATACCAGGCTTTCTCTTATATGTTGTAATTACCCTGTGTATTGCTTTTAAAATGAAGTTCTCTTTGCTTTCCTTTTCATCCATTTTTCCTATTTCCAAAGTGATGGGTGGTAGTTGTGACCACAGTAACAAAGTGGGTTGAGATTGAGCCTTTGATCTTAAACATAGATTAGAGATATTGAGCAGGTGAGTTGTTCTAATAGAACAAAGGTCAAGCCTTGTGTACTAGAGTCTCAGTTAAGTGTACAATAAAATTTGGATGAAACATGGCGATGAAGAAACAGTTAACTGTGTCATTCATGAAATGTGGCTTTGAAGGAGAATTATTTGATCCTGTGGTAAGGTCTTAAGGGCTACAGTGGCAGATTAGGAGATTTGTGGGGACTAGGGTGGGTAGTGGCTTTGAAAAGGATATCTGATGTTCATATGTTATCACTGCACTGAACTGCTTACGTTCTTCTGGCTGTTTGCTATTCAATTTACTTCACCAACAATCCTCAATTTGTGGCCTGCCATGGGCAAAATGAGCTTGTTGGTCTCATCCTACTCCCAATATGTGCACATTACCAAACCACAGCATACATTTGGCACAATTAGCAACCTCCACTCAAGGAAGGTTTGGTCCTGGGAAAATATGGGAATGGCATTTTGGAAAAGAGAGATTTGGCTGAAGAACCTAGCATGTGTAGAGTGGAAACTTAAACAGAGTACACGTACACTGCCTTTTTCTGAGCTGATGTTGCTCCTCATTTCAGTTACAGGTTTATAGGATTTAAATCTGAACTCAATTTTGACCTTAAACTTAGATATCACTTAGTCGAATTTCTTCATTTTTCAGTGAGGAGACTGAGGGTTGGAGAAATTAAAATGATTTATCTGGAGTCATAGAGGAAGTACATTTCTGAGATAGGATATAAACTCTTATTCTGACTCTAATTTAAATGCTTCTGGCCTTGTACCTCATTATCTTCCAGGTGTCAATGGGGTCACTTTTATTGATTCTACTGATAGTTACTGGGAACCTTGACTCTATGCCTGGTATTCTTCTCCCTCATCTCCTCCTCCTGGCTTCCCTGACTTTCATCAAATTCCAGCTACAATTCCACCTTCTTTGGCAAGCTTTTCCTGGTTTTTCTATGTGCCAGTGCCTTCCCTCTCCAGATCACCTCTACTTTATTGTTACTTAGTTGTTTGCAGATTGTCTCCCCATTAAAGGCTGAGTTCTTCAGAGCAAGGACTGTTTTCACTTTCTTTGTATCCCCAGGGCTTAGTAAAGTACCTGGCTCATAGTTGCTGTTGTTGTTCAGTCATGTCTAACTGTAGGGTTTTCTTGGCAAAGACACTGGAGTAGTTTGCCATTTCCTTCTTCAGCTCATTTTACAGATGAGAAAATTGAGGCAAACCAGTTTAAAAGACCTGGCCAAGATTACATCACAATAAGTATTTGAGAACAGATTTGAAATCAGAAAGATGAGTCTTCTTGACTCTAGACTTGGTACTCTATCCACTGGACCCCATGGCTGCCTGTATAGTAGGCACATAGTAGGTCCTTAATAAATGCAATGTCAATAAGACTGACCTAATATTTACAGAATACTATGTCTAGACCCTGAAAGAGATACAAAAGAAATATAAGGTGAAATCTTTGCCATCAAGTAGCTTATAATCTAGTTGGGGAGAATTCAGACAGTTGAGTAACCATGCAAGTAATGCGGGTCCCCAAAAATGCTACAAACAATAAATATTCTAGGATTCCAGAGAAATGGGGATGTTGCTGTGGACTCCAGTTATAAAGGGAAGGAAGGCATCTTTAAAACTTCATATCCCCTAATCCTCAAACAACATTATCTTACTTAGGAGTATAACAATTTAGAATCTGGGAAATAATATGAAATCAAGGAAGAGAAAGTGGTGAGTTATCAAAGCCATACCATAAAATCTCCGTGAGATATAATCAAATTAGCCCAAGAGTTGTAAGGATATTGGTGAGTTCAGGCTGACTATAGATATTCTCTGTATACACAGAAACTTTAACCTTGGTTCACTAGTCAGTTAAGAGTGTGCTGCCTTTGTACTACTGTGTGACTTTGACCCTGATTACTAATTAAACAGAGATTGAAAGTTCCTAAATGTCTTTTGGACAGGCAAAATAAGAATGAGAATTTCTTCCTTCCAAAGATTCCAAAATCAAGAAATTTTGAAAAATGTGTATAGCCCTAAATAAATTTTTTTAATGCAATAAAGACAACATTTGAGTAAAATCCAACAGAGATGTGTCTCTAAATTTTTAAGGCCAGATAAAAATGATTGAAACATCTCTCTTGAATTTGTAAGGTGTATAATAAAAAGAATAAAGCCAGGTTTAAAATAAAGATAAGAAATATAATGAATAAGCATATCAAATACATTTGATGCCACTGGTCTGTGACAACATTAAGGAATTCATTCTTTGCCTCTGAAGTACCTCTGGGCAGTAAAAGAATGTTGGATTCAGTTGAAGCTTAGAATTACTCTATGTAATCACTGCCAATTATGATTACAGGATAGTAAACTAGGCCTGATGTGTCTCTCAACGTGAGCTTTAAACTTGTGAAGGATACTCAAGGAGGGAAATGCCAGGCTGTAGTTATGCAACACACAGTAGCTAAAAGCAGAGAATTGTAGTTGGGAGTTAAGTTTACTAATTGAAAGACAAAACGGGCCAGGCATCCAACCTACACAACAGTCTGTACTTTCTGTCTGCCTCAGGTAAATTTGTCATTGAATGCTACAACCCCACTTGGCTTTTTTTTTTCTTTCTGTAATTGTTTTGCATATTTTCTCAAGTTAGTCCAATTGAGTAATACTAATACTGATGATGTTAATGAAATAGAGGTCAGACTATAATCCTTAGTGACAAAGCCATCATTTATAGCTGGCTTGTGTCCCGTAGCCACAAAGCACCCCAGGCAGCCACAACTCCAAAGTTTGTGACATTGTCCACAAAGGGCAAGAGGCAAGAGGATGCATCAGACATCTGGAAAGAGCAACCCTAAAATTATTTTATTCTGATGTTGGGAGCACCACTTTCCTTTATGGAGGACAACACATTTTTTTTAATGTTTTGTTTTTATTTTGCACATATGTTTGCTTTGATAAAGAGAGAAAATTCAGCGTCAAATGGATGTTGTTACAAATGGGAACATTTTTGGCTTCCCCTCTGCTTTTCTGCAATACAACTCTAGGATATGGGGTTTTCACAAAATTGGGCATGTGCTTCTGTCACAAGTAGAAAGCATTATGCGTATATACATGATTTAAAAATATATGAAATGGAAGAAAGCCCCCTTTACCAGTTTTCCATCTCCACTTTTCTAGTGGAAGCACCATTTCTCATCTAAGCACTATTGCCTCAGTCTTTTTTGTTGTTGTTGTTGTTTTTTCAAATGTTTATTAAACATCTCAAAGCAAAATAAAACCAAAACAAGCCACTGAGAAACTATAGTACCTGCCCTTGATTGTGTGTGAAAACAAGCTTCATTGACAGCAGACTGGGCCCCCATCCCTTCCAGCCAAATTTGGCTTTTGCCCTTCACACAGGAACGACACTAGGTGGACGACATTTCAGGATAACTGTTTGGCAGCCATTTTAGATACTGCCTGCGCCGAGAGCACTCTGACTGCCAAAAATTGCAGACACTCGGTGCCAAAACACTCTTGGCAGTAGAGATAAACTTTGTAGAGATACACAGTCCAGAAATATCTTATAATTACAAAGCGCAGGGGGCAGAATGTTTTTACAATACAGCTGTGCTAATGTAAACATTTAATTTGGCAGCCTCCTCCACCCACTTTTCAATTAACCGGGTTTATGCAGATACTTTAGGTCTGTAATAAACTTTATCGCTACTTTACTCTTAAAGTACAGTTTATGAAACGCAGATTTGAGGGGTTTGGGATTTTGGTTTTTGTTTTTGTTTTTTTTTATAAGGGGGGGTTTCCATCCTTAGGAAAGCACATTGTGAATGTTATGTTACCATAAAGAGGGAAGTGTTGATTCCTGTTTCAGAATGCCATAGGAATGGCTTTTCTGAATACAATTGCTTTGGAAGAAAAAAAAAAATCCTTGGGGGCTGTCTCTTTTAGCTTCCACCAATGCAAGCAAAAGGATATTAATAGAAAGAGGTAAAATCACTTATACAGTTACAAAAAAGACATTTGTGTTGGCGATCATTAAAAAAAAAAAGTCCCCTGTAATGTATGAGACTGTTTCAGAGACCAATTTCCAATAACAGTTCTCACAGATATAATTATAATAATTGTTATCACCATGATAATTATTCTTATAGAATGAAGAAATAATTTTTTATCTAAAGTAGTATTCAAGTTTAGGACTTGCTAGTTCATACATTTAAAAAAAAAAAAAAAAAAAAAAAAAAAAAAAAACCCTAACCTTAAAATGGTCATAGAAATGAAGTGAAAGGTTCCTTGCCACTCCTATATTCCTCCTAGCCCGGAACCACATCCCCCCAGCCCATTGGGCTCTTGCTCTGTATCTTTCTGATTTTGTTTTCAAAACTCAGAGAAGTCCTAGGGATAATCTGTATGAGTAGCTCAGCCACTGCAGAGAAGATGGGTGAATGAAAAGGCAAAAGGGCAGCAGGAGCAAAATACAATTTCTAAAATTCAACATTCAGTAGCAAATATTAAGCAATTATAAAATGCTCATCCTGGAACTGAGAGGTAGAAACATGGGAACATACCTCAAATGCTAATGGATTTTATCAAAGCAGGATGAGTAGAAGGTGGTTCCTACTACACCTGAAGAAACAAAAAGTTTTGTTTCTTCAGGTGTAGTGTAGGAACAGAAAGAATGAATGACTAGAGGGAAGAGAAGAATTGGGTAGGGAGAGGGGAGAATGGTGTGAATCAAACATAATACTGTTCCCATGTGGTCCAGCTGCCCAAGATCTCTTAATGTAATCTCCAGGAGAACTTAGATGATAAATGATGAGAGAAACAACTTTGCTTTCCTGAATTTGACACAACTCAACTGCCTCCTAATTAATATTATGAGTTACAGTTTAATTTGTTTTTACTTTTCTCCCCATCCAGATAGACGCCCACCTTAAGAGAGAAGGGTACTGAGTGTCTTTACTCTCTATGGATTCATTGTTAATTCTTCTTGTGTTTTTTTACTTACAAATAAGCATCTTTGCTGTTTGCTACCCCATTAACCTCAGTGTCTATGAAGAGCCCTGATGGCCATACTTGTAGGCAACAACATCCCAGGTGTTGCTGGGATGAGAGCAAACCAGCCAAAAATAAAAGAAGTACCTAGAATAATCTAGGACTTTCATGTAAAAAGGTGGCTGACACCAGGGTTATTGAAATGTCAGACTACATCTTATGTTAGCAAAAATAATGATAACATATACTATTTATATCTGTGCTATGTCTTCATAGCAAATATCTTCTGACACGGATATATTTTAATAAATAGCTTTCTGAAATTGTAGAAAGTTGGAGAGAATACAATGAAAGGTAGATAGGTCTCTGAGGAAATACTTTTTTTAATTCAATGTTTTATTTCCATTTATTTAGGATTCGCTTGTAAAATTTCATTATTTTCGAAAGATTTCTTGCTTTCTAAATTTTCCTTGGACAATTGACTGATTTTACTAATTCTTTTGAAAACCATCTATTAAGGTTCTTCCTGGAGCCTTTAGCACTTTGGGTAAGAGTGATGTCATCACTGTTGCTTATGTGAGTTTGTTATAATATTTCTGAATGTAATCTTACATTGTTCAATTATATATATGTCATATATATGAAGTGTATGTATATACATAGATATATACATATATGTGCTACTCTTTAATATTAAACTAATCATTATTGAATCAAATAAACCCATGATCTACATAGATCCTTTAAGCCTATATCACTGACTACAAACTCTGAAACTTATAAGATTACTGGAAGGATTAAAAACATCCCTTTCTCAGAATTATTGTTCAGTGATTTATATTCAGGGAAAGTACTCAAAACTGAAAAGAAAGCTAGAAGTCAAAATCCATTTCAGGCTCCTTTAGACAAGTACTCATTCTAGTTACTGTGAACTAAAAATCACTTGCTTTTGATGAGGGTTGTAGATGGGAAAGCAATCCCCTCTCCTACCTCCCTGGAAGTACAAAGGAGAACAAGCAGGGTTCCAAAGTGGTGTACCCTCAAAAAGGAATTTCTTTAGCTCTTATACCTGCTGATAGGCAGCTCTTCCTAGCTCAATAACCAATCATATTGGAAATGCCTTTCCACCATAAAAGGGGTCAATTAGAAGGTGCTCCATCATCTCAAAGAACATTTCTTTCAGCAAGTGGCCAGAGCATATATCCCATGACATGCCCAATTCTACGGGTGGCAGTTCAACAAATTAAGGGATTCCCATGATCACATTGTTACATGTGCCATGACTATCATTGAGGTTCTTGCTAAGAAGTGGAAGGCTTTTTTCTTTGTATATCTTTCGGGTAACAATGTTATTTTTTGTTTCACATTTTCATGGGATCAGCCCATAATTCTTTCTGATCATATATTCTTTCTGATCAAAAATCTTCATGATTTTTTTCAATTCATCAATTCTGAAAAACAACATCAAAGGTTTTGGAAAGCCTATTGAAGCCATTAAAATAGGCCTTATAACATGAAGAAGACCTTGCTTTGTCAAAGACTATCAGTGGTTCATAAGCCCTAGCAGGTTCTGTGAAGCAGGAAAGGTTTTGAATATCTCTTAATAATTTTTTTTGGCTAATTTTAAGTACACATATATGTTATAATAATAATTAAAATGAGCTATGATAATAACTTACTGTTGGTCCAGATTTGTGATTTTATTGCTGCAAATGAGTATTATTTTGTAATCTGTAGTATTTTGGAGTTGCCCAGGATACTGAGAAATTGAGTGACTTGTCCATATAGTCAATATATGTGACAGGCAAGACTTGAACACATATCTTCTTCCTCCTAAACTGGCTTCTGCCTACTATATCAAGCATAAGAGCAACAGTGCCACTGCTATCACTACTACTACTACTACTACTACTACTACTACTACTACTACTACTACTACTATTACTACAACTACAACTACAATTGTAATCTGTCATCCATTTTCTCTTCTCTTGTAATTTTCTTCCACATTTTAACATAAATCTTCCATGAAATCCTTCTTTTAATTTTCTTTAAAATACTGTTTTAATATTTTTGGTATAACAATGTAGCAGTTAATTCTAATGTTTGAGGATATGACCAGTCCACTTCCCCCTCCAGTAATATATCTTCAGTAATGTCTTTTACTTTAATGCTCTTAAACACATTGTTATTGATAACATGCTACAATTTATTTATATCCAGAAAGGTTTTATAAATTGCCATATGTTACAGTTGAAAGTGTGCTGAATGTGGAGTCTAGTACTTGATTTTAGATTCTACCTCTGTCATATTACTTTTGTGATGTTGGGCAAAATAATTAATCTCTCTGGGCCTTAGCTTCCTTATATGTAAAATGAGTTGAATTAGATATTCTCTAAGATCCATTATTATCTCTGATAAACATATTGATTGAACTAATTTTGTGGAATGGATACAAATCGTATCATTGTTTGAACAATATTTGTTTTTTATTCATTTTTTTTTTGGAGGTGAGTAGTTAGAAACATTGTTTCTCATTGCTGTGAATATCATTGAGGAAGCTTTATGGTGTTCAAGTTGATGCAGTTAACAATATATCATTATTTAATGGCACATTTGAAAAACATTTCCATCAATAGGAGATACTTTATGTAGTAGTGTAACTATGACATTGCTAAATACTTGATGAATATTGTCTTAGTATACAAGATAACGCCAAAGTTTTAGGGAAATTTTAAGCTTTAGTAACTTAAAATTGAAGTTTGGGGATTCTTCAGACTTTGGGAACACTATGCACATGTGTGTGTGTATGTGTGTGTGTATTTATCATTGTTATTTTTCAATGATTATTTCAGTTTTATATAAAACAACTTAGCATATATTATTTAGTCATAAATTTCATACAGGGCTCTTTTTTGCATACTGGCAGGTTGAGGATGGCATTTCTTCCTTTGTGTTTCTTTTATCTAGTTCAGTGGTAGTTATCCATATCATTATTTTGCTGCTTTTTTAGAAGTGGGTATGATGATTCCTTCACCTGTTTGGCTTAAATCTATCTCTACTCTTTATAAAAATGAAGATCTCTTTGTTAGGGAGTCCTATAAACTGCTTGTTGTCTTCTCAGAGAGTTACCTATTCTGTTTTATTTTCTTTCTATTAAAACAAAATGGAACAAGAGTCACTGTCTACCAAGATATTAAACTTGAAATGAGTATGAGAAGAAGAGATTTAGGAGTAAAAAGGTCAAGCCTTTGGACAAGCTTCTCCTTCAGCATGAAAAAACTGTAAATACTTGAAAGTAATTGGCACTTTCACTAAGTAGCATGTGTAGCTAATTGGTGTAGTGGGTAGAATTCTGGGCCTAGAGTCCAGAAGACCTGAATCTATATGTGGTCTTGAGATACTTAATAGCTATGTGACTGACCCTGGACAACTCACTTAAGCTCTGTTGGCTTTAATTTCAGCTATAAAAACAGGGATAATAATTGCATCTACATATATATATATATATGATATAATAATAATAAAATTTTTAATATAAATTAATAAATAAAGCATTATAATGACTTATTATTGGTCCAGATTTGTGATTTTATTGGCACAGATGAGTCATTATTTTATAATCTGTAGTCTTTCAAGTTGCCCAGGACACTGAAAGATGAGTGACTTGTCCCCTCAGTCAGTATATATGACAGGTAAGCACCTACTTCTCAGGGTTGTTGTGAGGATAAAATGAATTAATATTTGTAAAGTGCTTAGCATATTGCCTGTAATATTGTAGGTGCTTTATAAGCGCATGTATCCTTTCCTTCTTTCCTGAGTCATAGTAAAAGAAAGGAGTTTTCAAATGGCAAATACTGTACATATTTTAGTATAGGTAAGCCTAGATATCAAGTGATTTTGAGCACAATCTATCTTAATGAAAGACAACTGCAACCAGCCTAGTAATAGTATTGATATTTTGTAAGCTCTGATATAAGAACTTTATTTTATCCTTCAGTGTAACATAGGTAATAGTATCTATAATTTTATACAATTATCTTTTCAGAATTCATGTGTTGTTTCTGTTTTACAGTAATATAGTTCTATGGGCCTTAAACAACTTTCACAATATAACCATTATCATTACTCCTACTACTACTAATAATAATGATAATAATTCCACTAATAATACAAGATACTTCATGGCTTAGTGGATGAAGTGCTGTGTCAGGAAAAACTATTTCTGAATTCCTCCTGGAGATAGTTACTCATTTAATGATACACTTTAACTTCCTCATCTGCAAAATAATAAGAATAATAATTAATCAGAATAAAATAATATTCCATAGGATTGTTGTAAGCTTATATAGGATCAGAGAAGATAATGCAGAGAATATTCTTTGAAAACTTTTGAGCTTAAATATCATTATTCATAATAAATATGCAGATAACCAATTGTGTAATAACCAAATGTCATCTGTTGTGGTTTTTTAAAATGGCATATCAGTTGAGTTGCTCAAGAATTTAATCTTTATTAGTCCAATCTCATCCTTTCCTGACCACATCTTTTACTACTGAAATGAAAGATTCACTAAGGAAGAAGCTAAAGGGATTATCCAGGTAAATTGCTATTCACTTCTGCTACTGATAGGGTCAACCCAGGGACCTGTTGCCAGGAGCCATAATTCACTCCTTAGGGAAGTGTCTGAAGGCTTGGTAAGAGCAATTAAGAGGGGATGCTCAATGGTTAAGTACTTTTCATTGTTACCTCCTGCAGAATTGTTTATTACTTTTCAGTATCTTTCAAACATTCTGAGCATTTTTGGCTGCTTTTAATTACAACATAGTAGTCTATGGCAGAGGAGGAAAGATGTCAGCTTTCCTCCTGAGTATTAACTAGTAGGGGAGGGAAGCAGAAAGGCCCAAAACTTCTAAGCTGGGTGGTCTTGGGTAACTCATCTAACTTCTCTGAGAAATTATCTTGATAACTATATGTCACCAGGCAGTTACTGGGAAAGTGCTTTGTAAGTTTAAAGCACTATAGAAATTATTTTTTATAATTTTATATTAATAGCATTATTAATAACAAGCATAGTTTTCATTTTTGATAGATAGTGACTGGAAATCATTGCAATTTTTTATTTGTTTATGATAAGGGTGTGAGAAAGTATTAAAAACACAATATGGTTTTTATTGATTATTTTTAAAAGGAATGTATATCCTAAAAGATGATGAAAAATTGAAGTGCTCCTAAATTCATTATTCTCTTTACCACACACCTGAACTTCTCTCCCTCCCTCCTTCACTGTCTCTGTTTCTGTCTCCCTCCCTCCCCCTCATCTCCTCCCTCCCTTGTCTTTCTGTCTCTCTCTACATATCCTTTTCTCTATTCTTTCATTTCTCTCTTTGTTTCTCTCTCAGTCTCCCTCTTCCTCTCCCCTCCAATAAAGGTGTCACAGATACAAACTGGCAAACTGCCTAATGAAGCCTAATCTAAAATGTGATTGGAAAATGTTTAACAAAAGAAATAAAATATGACATACCTTAGATAATGTTAATTTGTGATTTCTGAGTCAACATATGGCATCTGGGATCCATTTCCATTTGAATTTGACACCAAATGTTTGGGATAAATTCATCTTTCATATCATTTCAAGAATAAATATTCCTTCGACATTGATCTGGTAGCATCACTATTCTGCTCAAGGTTCTTCAGTGGTTCCCTCTTCTTCCCAATCAAGCAAATATACTTGGCATTCCACAATTTAACACCATCTGCCATTTCACATCCTATTTCTACCATTCTATACGTCAGCCAACATTTTCTACTCTGTGTATGCTTTTAACCTTCCTCGCTTCTTTTTTCTCATACTGCATATATCCCTTCTCTTTGTTTAATTCCTGACTCTCCTTTAAATGAGGCTGCTTCTTCCATGAGGACTTCCTTGATTTCCTCTGATGCCATTTTCTTAGTCTTTTAAAATATTTTTAAATAAACTTGTCTTATAGCATTATATTTTATGGTTTTTCTCGGTTTTATTTTTCTGTTAGATCATTCAAAATTTCATGAACCCCAAAAACCTGTCTTATTTAAACTTTGTATCACTCCCAATGCTGAGTACACTATGATCTGAACACAGCAAATCTTAATTAATGCTTGAAGTGAACAACTTGAACAATTTCTTTTGAAGTTTCTTTTGTGTGTGTGTGTGTGTGTGTGTGTGTGTGTAAAGATCTGAACAAGCACAGGTTCATACAAGAAAACAGGAGGTTAAAAAATAATAGGATGAGATTGCCCTTTAATAGGAAAAAAAAAAAAAAAACCAAAAGTAACACTTCATAAGTCTAGTATTACTAAGTAATATATCTCGATTTTGTTTTCATTCTTCTAAAGCTTCCTATTCTAATGTGACTGCTTCATCACGTCCCTAAGGAAACAGAAACATGAACAAATTAAGTTTTTCCAAAGTAGGATAATGTTCAAGTACATTAGTATCTGGCATACCATTTAACTTTATCAGGAATTTAAAGCTGAGGATGTACCATGTAGCCGTCTGTGACTTGCCAATTAGCTGGGCTTCCCCCACTGTTTCTGGTTTGGCAGGCTCGAGGTGGTTTACCCTGTTGCAGAGCTCACTGCCAAGGACACATGGCCAGCTCCCGGCTTCCTGTCTTCCTCTTTGTGTCCTGGCCTTGCCTTCCCTGGGGCTGCCAAGTCATAGTTGCCAAAAAAATCTTCTCTTGAAAAAAAAAAAAGGTCAAGCAACCAAAGGCCTCAAATCACCTATGCCAATATTTGTGTTTTCTTTTTATTCCTTCTGTGTTCAACTTGAAGGAAAAGTATACAAATAGAATTACAAGAGAGTGGAGTCTAGGGATAACGCTGGATCATTTGGACAATGAACAATTATTATAGTGTAACCAAAAGGGCCCTTTGGTCAGTCAGGATAAGATGTTTCAAGTAGGAGGCTATTTAAAGCTCTGTGAAGTTCAACGGAACTGAAATAATTTAATGTGAATTTGGATTCAGTTACTGTTTTTTAGGATTCATACATATACACATGTCATTACTCCTGCTACCTCCCAAGGAGGGAGGAGAAAAGAATGTTCAGAAAAGATGGGTTTGGCTTGACTACTGCATTTTTTTTTTTTTTTTTTTTTTTTTGAGGATTCTGTAGTCCTGTACAGCTGTTAGCTTTCTGTTTTGGTGTCTATAAACATGGACCAGTGGTTAAATTTCTAGTTTTGGTTGTTGAACTGTGAACTGATGAATAAGGTAGGTAGCATTCTTTTTTCTGACACTGCATAACTGTCTTGTAAGTGACATTGATGGAGTGTTACAGTACAAGATCCAGCATTTGCCAGTTGAGTGGTTTGATTGATGATGGTCTTTTTGGAAAGAAAGTTCTGGATCCAAATTCAGATTATATGGGGGGGGGAACTTACTCTTCCGCCCAACAAGGCCCTAAGATTTGCCCATTTTTACATTTGGAACATTTGTACAAGAAGATTAAAGTTTGAGAAGGTGGTAAAGGGAAGGATTTATTTCAAAATTAATTTTCCATTCCACAAACCATAAACCGTTAGCTTTCATAAACACTTTAAAATTCCTTAGGAGTTAGATTTCTGACTTAATGCTGACCAGTTGAAAAGTTAGATGAAAAGTGTTTCTTGAGGGTCTTGATAAGGTATAAAAATAGACATGTAAATGTATGTGCATATGTTTATATTGTGACACAGAAAGGAAGTTTTTAATCTTTTATGTAGATATGAAGTAACTTTTTAAAAAGGGTTTAGAAAGCATTTTTCAAGTTAATTTAAATTAAACCACTTATATTATACATCTTTGTTTTCCTTTTCTCTCTTCCCCCTTCATATTTGATGGATGGAGACATTGAGGAAAATATATTGTGTACCCATGTTGTACTTAATATCAGAAGAAGCTAGACAAAGAACTTATATTCTCTTTTCCCAATTGGTTTCTCCCATTTGGTTCTTATTTTTGGGCAGCACCCACTCTAAATTTCAATTTTATCTTCATTAAACCCTTCAGAATCCTTTGTAGCTAAAGTGACTGCTCAGGTATCACATGAATTTCTATTTTGTTCACGAAATTGATGGTATTTCCTTTTTAATTTCTTCTTGAGAAAATCTTTTCTCATTTTGAGCAATAACATTCTTTGAGTTAAATTTGTTCACTTTCACAATTTTTTGCATAATTCTCATCACTGTATTAGTCTTTAAATTTATTGGTAAGCAACAGCATGTATTCCGTGACTATTTAAATCAGTGACAGCTTCTGCACTAATTTGAGATAAACATTTTATCTCACTTTGTTGCCCAGAATCAGTGAACTAACATTGATTAAGTATCTACTATGTGCCTGGCTCTTTGCTAAGAACAGAATATGTTAAAAAAAAAAAAAAGGCAAAAGACAGTCCCTGATGTAAAGGAGCTCAATTTACAGAGAGACAATATGGAAACAACTGTATATAAATGGGATATATTTTTAAAAATTGGACATAATCTCAGAGGGAATGCACTAAGATTGAAGTCAGAGAGAGGCTTCTTGCAGATGGTGGGATGTTAGCTGAAACTCGAAGGAAGCCAGGAAAGACAGGAGGTGTAGATGAAAAGGAAAGGAGTTCCAAACATATGTGTTTGCCAGAGGACAGGCCCAGAGTTGGGAAATGGAGCACCATGTCAGAGGAATAGCAGCCAAGAGGCCAGGATCACTGAAGTTTGAAACTAGCAACTTCACATCATCCAATGAAAATGAACAATCAAAAAACCCCGCTTTTTTTTTCCCTCCTTCCCTTGAACCTTATAGTCTTTTATGACAGTAATAAGGAAATGTGGTTGTGGGTATAATTGCCATGAAACAATTACACCCCCGGGGATTAGCAGCAACATTTTCCTTTCTATATCTAAGGGCACTGTTCCATACAGAAGATCCGTTTGTAAATAACTTGTTGTTGATAATAATAACAACAATAGCTTCATTTTTATGGCATCTTTTCCCATAGAGATCAAAGTGCATTATATCAGATTCTCTCTTGTGATACCCCCGTGAAGTGGAATAAAAGCTATTATAGTCATTTTAAAATAGGAAATTGAGACAGAACATTATTAAGAGACATCCTTAAGGTCACACAGAAAGTTGATAGTAAATGTTGAACTGAAATGTTTCTAGTTTCTCTGCAAGTTATCAAGCCTTTTTCTCTTGCTCTCTCTCATTCTATCTTTCTCTCTATAAATATAAACACACATGTGTATTTTTATCTGAATGTATGTGAGCTTGTGTGTGTAAAGCCATAATGTAGAGGATGAGAGCCATTTTAAGGAATTGTCTTTTTGGATCAAATGGAATGATATAGGAGTGTTTGAACAAACTAGATGTACAAAGTTGTCAGTTACTCTAGCTAGCTTTATATAGCATAGATTCTTTCAGCACTGTATTTAAAGGTTTTTGATATGTTGAAAATGTGAAGGAAATTTGCTAATTAAAGTGCTGAAAATGGCTCTCATTTTCTGCCCTATGATTTTACCAAACATATATGTATGTGTATATGCATGCATATTATATATATACATATATATGTATAGACATATGCATCTTAATTTATTTTGAATTGAATCCTACATTGAAGGATCTCAGAGTACTTTATAACTCTTAACCCTAAAAACTGTTTGGTAGATAGATAACACCATCCTTTTGATGAACTAAGAATAAGAACTATAAATTGTTTGCAATCATTCAAAGAAATAATCAAAGAAAGATGATTTCAGAATTCTGTTTTCCAAGATCTTTGCTAATAGAACAGACTTCATACATCTGAGGCTGTTGTGATGAACAGAGAGTTGGGAGCAGTACTTATCTGTCTTCCAACCTGAGTTCATAATGTCTTGGAGGACATGACCTCTGGGGAAAATGCACAATTAACTTGATGTCCTTGCTTACTATTGTTTGCTTGGTGAATTAGATGTTGGCACAACTATATTTGTGTGTAGACACACACATGCCATGAATATAGTGCCTTTAGGTGTTGCTGTTTGGGGAAGATCATGTGTAATAGCAATTGCTCTCTCTCAGGACAGATCTTTTCCACAAGGAGTTTTGTCTAAAATGATTCTGGGATTTGATGAATGGAAAACACTTCAAAATAAGTCACACCATGTTGTATGTGTGTATGTAAGTGTATGTATGTAAATGTATGTGAGTTAGGTATCTGAAATTGCTCCTAGAGTTCAGAAGCATGAAGAAAAATCACATTTCAATACCTTGATCTAGGTAAATGTAGTGATCTCCTGATTAACATAGATTACCACCCCTGGAATCTCACGGGGAGGATAATGGCCATGAGACTTTATCTCATCATCACCACACCTCCTGTTGTGTCTTGTTGCTTAATGAGTGTTAAGCCAAAAACTCTTTTTAAGTAAATGATCAGATAAGAAAATGCCAGGATTTGGGATTTTTTTTTTTTTTTTTTTTAATAGGCAGAAAATCACCTCCTTATTCAATGTTAAATGTGTGGAACTTAAAAAGATCAGTTCCCTCTTGGTTTGCTTGGGTCAGTTATGTTATAATTTTGGCACCTATAGAATGATATATACAGCTTACTTTCTGTGATCACTTTTCATTCTTAAAATGTTAGTTTGTGATTTTTAAATCACATTTTGAAAGACTTGTGATCGCCATTTTCTTAAGTTGCCTTCCCTTAAAAACAGCTTAAATGTTTCTGACACCTTCCTCTTTTGTGTTTTATCTATTGTATTGTGTTTTTTTCCACTGTATGATATATCCAAGTATTATAAGACTATAGTGGGAACCTGCTGATTGAAGAGAGATATGAACTGTTTTGCTAATTAAAAAACAAATCAGTTGCTTTGAATTGTAGCCTAATTTAAGTAGGAAGTTTTAACTTTGTCTCTCCTTGTTGTGGTAACTTATCTTTTGTATTCAGCTTGGATCTTAAGCCCTGACATCATCCAGCTCTGTAGCAAATTATTGTGCTATTAGATTTTACTGAAAATACAGAAGTAAAAGAGACTGGAGTTTCCACATAATGCCTGATTTTTCAACTATGGGTTACAGGCTTTAAATTTACAGGAGAAAGAAGACTTTTCCATACCTAAATTATAATTTTATATGAGGTTAAATTCCTGCAGTATCTCATTATGAGCCATAGAGTCATCTAGCCAGTATTGTTCTTTGTAGCTCCTGAAGCCCTTCATTGTGCAGAGTTAACAAAATGGTATGGGCCCTAGCTCTCTTGCCTATAAAGTGAAAGGACTGAGTAATATGGTCTTTAAGCTCCCCACCAACTCTAATGCTTTGTAATTTTATGATAGTAGAATCTGACTATTTGTCACAAGATATAAAATGACATGCAAACTCTTTAAGGAACTCCCTTATAAATCTCTCTTCTATATAGTGAGAAATTTGGGGTAGACAGCTGTAATGAGTAAAACAGCATTGTAAACAAGGATTCCTTAGGAAGTCCAGAAAACTTGGCAATATGATATTGATGATATGGTATCTTACCTTTTTCCATTTGTAGTCACTTCAAAATCAGCTTGTCAGAGGCGCCCCAAACCCTTCACCTCCATCAGCTGTTATTAGTCTTTATAAAGTAAATTGATGGTCTCGAGCCAATCCTTAGGCAGACAGACACCACAATTAGTAGTGTCTGGCACACTTGTTGGCATTCTCAGCCAACATGCCAAGAATTTAGCAGGCCTTGGAGAATAAGATATCCTTCCAGGTCAAGCATAGGGCATTGTGGAGAAGTATAAATGATATCTAAGACTTAGCTCCTGCTATGAGAAAAAAAGGGGTTTAGTTTCTGTTTAAATTGCATGGTTTATTTTTCTTTCATACATTTATTTATTTATTTATTACTAATATTTTAGGGGAAAAAGAAAGGAAAATCATTTGTTTACAACTTGATTTTTGAGTATTTATTATTGTTAATCTTGCCATGCATTGTATTAGGTGTGGATTGATGTATTGTATTTTTTGGACTAACCAAACTCTTAGAGCTTCACATTGATCATTTCTTTAGGCTATCAGTCCATTCTAGCTAAGGCTTTCTTTAAGCTTATTTTATAATCTTCAGTTATTTGTTTAACCTTATTGCATTTATTGCATATTTTGTTTGTAATTACACATTCCCATTATATAGTCCTTAAACCATTCCAAATACAATATATAACACTTATGAGAGATAGTGAAGCTATCTTACTTCACCTACTATTTAATTTACTTAAACAATAAGAACTTCATCATCAACACATACGAATATCTCAATATATAAACAATAAGACATGTATCAGAAACCATGAATTTTTGTGTAGTTTTTTGAAGATATATATATATATATATATATATGTTTGTAATTTAATGATAGTAACAAAACCTTGCTTTTCGTGCCTTATTCTTGAATTTATTATTTTTCTGTGCATAGAGAAAAATGTTTTATTGTTATTCTACTTTAGCATATCTGTCACTGTCCATTAACTTATTCACCCTTGTAATAAATATGTATGGGCCAATAAAAGAAGTCAATGTATTGATCATGATATCTAATTTTAAAGGAGAGGAAAAGGTTTTTTTTTTAAAAGTATGTACACTTAAATTTGGTTTAATGCATATAAAACAGTCTGTGTTTTTTTCTCTCTGACATCAACATTTTATTTTGTTTTGGTAAAAATCACTGGAGAAGGGCACATGAATTTTCTATTACTTTCTATTACCTTTAATTCCTACACAAAGAAAACAGTTATGAAACACACCTACTGCTCAATTGTCATATGGAATTTGGCATATGGTTGCCAGATGTGTTAACTGTAAGAAACCCATTGCCTTACTCTTTGTAATTTCTTTACAGTTTAAAAAATACAATGAATACATAAGAATTTGAGATACTATTAAGATTTGTTTTGGGATAATGTGATTTATAATTGATCAGTAACAAGAAATGTTTCGGAATGATCGTCTTTAAAACTAACGGGAAAAAACTTTTTAAGTATTTAAAATATCCCAAGTTATAATGCAAAAGACAGAGATTGTCCGACCAGGCTTCAAGACCCCACATTTAATCCAAGTTAGAGACCAGTTTTTCTCCATAGGAAAATTCAAAGTTATCATGACAGAAAATGACAGAATTTAAACAATAGACATAACATCATGAAAATTTCTCTAGACAAAATTGGGCACAGGAAAAAATGGAATTAAATAATGAAATGCTAGAAGCTGAAACAATAGTACCTGTTAGATTTCTGTCCAAAGGCTTGTCATTCTATATAACTAAGGCTTTATGTTTCATACTTTGGGGCCATTGATTTAAGCCCTGTTATCCAATAAGATATACATTCTCGAGTATCAGCACTATTTATGTGTTGAAAATGAAATTCTGTGCTGTGAACTCATATGCACAAACACAAATACATTGTGGAAATATACTCCTTGTGCAGAGCTGCAGCTCCTAAAAGAGAAATCCTTCCTTTGGTTTTTTGTACTTTAATGTTTCAGGCATTCTCGATTGGGGGAGGGATACTCCCTCTAAAAGCTTGGATCACAACCCATCTGTGTCCTTACAGATGTGTATTGTGAGTTCTGACTGAAGTGATTGACTATTTGCTTACCAATTTCCTTGATGAGTTTCCCTGTCTATAGCTAATATGGTCTTGGGTTGCTAGTCCGCCAGCTGATTACAGGCTTGTGTTCAAAATCTTTCCTACCAGACTGGACCTTCTACAGCTTGTGTTTTATTGGTATAGCTTTTGAGAGGGTTAAATCACCTTTACAACACAGTGAAACATTAGAACAGACCTTTGATAGGTAGGCATTTGTTTCTTAGCAGATATTAAATAAGTGAAAATGCTTGATTTAGTGGTATATGATCTTTATTGCAAAGCTGTATATGAACAGAGACAAAATAAAATTATTAAGACATAGTCTATTCAATGGTTCCCAACCTTTGGACTGCAGACTATTGAGGAGGAGTATATCAAAAGGAACCAGGGAATCCCTATTGGAATGCACTGAACAATGTTATTTTAATTGTTATTTAGCACCAGTACAATGTGTAGTATATCGTCTATAATTAAACATGCTTTCTATGGATGGAATTAATAAGATACCTTATATGTAATCTTGTGATTTTCCAGTATACATAGATGTCAGCATGGTTAATTTAGTGCTAAAAATATATCTTTCATCTCACCAATATGTAGTAGGGCCTACAATCCATCCATGCTGTCTTATTTCATATAGCTCTTATGTATATTTGAGAAATTCTACAGAGGAAGTACATTCACTGTGATCAAGCTTTCTTGATATTACTAAGAATACTAATGTAAAATATAACTCCCAGAGGCAACAAAGTGGTACAGTGGGTAGAGTAACCTGCCCTGGACTCAGGAAGATCTGAGTAAAATATAGCCACTCTAGCTGTGTGACCTTGGACAAGTCCCATAACCCTGCCTCTCCTCAAAATAAAATGAAACAAAAAAAATACCTGTTATGCCTTATTCTTGTTATGTGACTGTCTTACTTCAATTTTTGTTCATGATTTTTTTTTTGATGATAGCTCTTTATGCCATTTTTGGGTAATCAATTAATTTTTGGTAATATTCTGTCTCTTTACTGATTTCTGGGTGTTGCTTTTTCTTAGTCATCTTAGTAAAATGATTTTAATGCAGGAATTCGTGAAATATTTTAAGTTAGAATGAGATTTTGGGTTGGAAAAACATCAGAAATCCTATTTATTTAGATGCCAAGAATTTGTAGAATAAAAAAAAGATCATTATCTCAGCTCAAATTATTATACTATTTTATATTTATGACATCACTTTTCTCTCTTGACAATAGAGTGGTAAGGTCCACAAAGAAAGCTTCCTATACATAGAATTGGAAATGGACCTTATTAAAGTTGATGAATTGACTTTTCTTTATTTTTATGTTTTACTATATTATTATATGAAAATGATTAATGTGATTCCACGTAAAAAATGTTAAGCTTGAAATTAGAGAATCCAGGTTTGAATCCTGGATTTGTTATTTGCTGCATAAGTTACAAGGAGGAAATCACTTAAGTGCTTAGAGTTTTAGTTTTCTCATTTGTGAAATGGTGGGGGATGCTCTTTCTAACTCTAAAACTATGATTAATTATTTTAAAAAGGTAGAAGTGATTTCTCAATTTCTATAGAAGTTTTATTTTTGTAATTTTATAGGACTCATAAAACTTCTTACTAATATTATATTGTCTAGCATTATTAAAGTCAATTATTATCTCTTTACTTTAAAGAGATAAACTAGGCTTGGAAGAAAAGTCATTTTACTCACAGTGGGAAAGTGAAATATGCATGAGAATATTTGTTGGAAGTTGGCTAGCACATTCTACATAGTGACTTTTTTAGTATGGTATGTTACAGAGTAGATTCTTGTTTAAATACATGTTGATCTAGAAGGCTAGAAGATGTACTTTCTAATTTTGAAATTTTGTTCTGATTCTCTGATCAGTGATTTCTATCTGGGTGAAAAGTTTAATGACCTCAATGATTTCTTGTTGGGATTGTGCTAAATTTCTAAGATACCAATTGAAAATATGTTCCATCAGATTTCTATATGTCTTCTCATCTGAATTCTGATAGGTATGGACATCCTTAATTCCTAATTTTTTCATTTTTTTTTCATTATATGTGATTTTTATCTTTGTCCATCCATAAATCCTCCATATAGAATTCATCCAATTTGCTGGAAGACACTTATCTTGGCTTTCTCTGTGTCTGTGGTAATAATCCTTCCTTCTTATTACATGACTGCCTTCTTATTAGATTACATATTTTTTAGTTATTACATGTCCTTAATGATGACATCTATACTACTCCTCACTACAACCTACTAATATCTGCCATATGTCTTTTTATTGCCCCTTTGGTAAATGCGATTTTGATTTACCTGAGATCATGTTATTACAAAATTCATATTTATGTCCCCAAGAGATTATTGGTATTAAACAACAATAGGCTTTTGTGTCAGTGAGCAGTTTGGGATCGTTGAGCAAGGTGTGGTTTTCCAAATTCAAATCAGTCCACTATCTTCTTCCTGTTCATTTTACGGCCCCACACATGGCCCATTTCTGGCATTTTCCCAACACAGTAAGGTATAAAAATGGGTTGTCCATCTTCAGGATATTTCCAAGATAGAAAGACAAACTCAATGGATTACCCATCTAGGCAGCAAGGTGATAGAGTAGATAGAGTACTGAGGCCTGGAGTTCAGATTCAACTTCAGATAGTTACCAGCTCTGTAACCCTGGGCAAGTCACATTCACTTTACCTTTGTTTGCCTTAATTATAAAATGTTTAGCATGGTGTCTGACACATTTATATACTATATAGAATATAAATTATATAGTAAATAAATGATAGTATATAAATATTGCTTTTATTATTTCCTGCTATCTATTCTGAGCAATATGCATTGTTCTTCCATTTTTTAAATTGGGAATCTTAAAATGATCTCTTTTGAATTATTCTGTATTTCAGTGAGAGAATTTGTTAATGTTTCAGGCTTTAAGCAAATAAGGACAATGTCACCTCTTAAAAGGAACATTTGGAATCACTCTGTTTGAACTTTGTGCTGGACTATTATATAAGCTTTTTAAATCTCCCCTGACAGGCCCCAGTGGTAATTCTTTAATTTCAGTATATGCTAAAACTCAGAAGACATTTGAGCTTCTCTATTTAGGTGAAAGTTTCTGAAAAATCCAAAATGCCAGTTGGTGTCTCAACTTGTTTCTGTAGCATTTAGTATAGATTTTTTTTTAAAAGCCCCAAATTGCCTTTTGAGACAGGTAATCAGAGGGACAATATAGGCAATACTGACTGTTTGGTGATGGAACTGGTGGAACATTTTTTAAAGTTCAACTTTGAAACAATGGGGAAGGCCTCTCAGTACTTGGTCTGTGTTAGTGTGGGCTGGAAAAGTAGATAATGTTGGGTTGCTTCTTGATTGCAAAGCAGCATCAGTTTTTAAATGATAAGTTCATAATCATTTGGAAAATTGAACATTTGGCATTTATGAGATACAACATGCAGTCAGAAGATTCCTTATGAGGCTGGAGATGAGCCTGCAGTAAAAGTTTAAAGTTGGTCTGTATTAAAATTCTGTCACATCTGGAAGGCATTTTGCGTGTAAAATTACATAGATGTGATAGTATTCAGAATTGAGACATATGGATGGGATATTATGCAAAAACTTTTTTCTTTTGTATTTTTGGTAGCTTAGAGATTTGGTCCCATACAGACTCTATTGGAATCTTGGATGCAAATGCACCAAAGTAATAGTTAGGCCAATGTTTATAAAGTTTGTGGTATAAAATTGTGATTCTTTGTATACTTTATCCCCTTTTCTCCCACTCTGCCGCTGTCACTGCTGAAGCATGTCAAATGAGGGCCAATTTTTATTTTTCTTAGTTTCAAAGGTTGCCACTTACTGCATAGCTTTCTCATACCAATAAAACAGTATGACTAGTAGAAGGAGTTTTGGATTTGATGTTGAGTATATCAAGATTTATACACAAACCTTCTCTCCATAGCTAGATGGCTCAGTGAAACAAAGATTAAATTTGAGATTAGAAAGACCTAAATTCAAATTCAGCCTCATATACTACCTTGCTATGTGATCCTGGGCAAGTCACTTAAGTGCTGTCTGCTTAATTTCCTTCATCCATAAAATGAGAAGAATAATAGCATCCAATTCTCGGTTTTGTTGTGTGGATCAAAGATAAGATTTTTTTTTCTTTCTTTAAAACTTTTTTATGATAATACCTTTTAATTTTTCAAAATACAAAGACAGTTTTCAGCACTCACCTTTGCAAAAGCTTGTGTTCTAAATTTTTCTCTCTTCCTTCACCCCTTCCCTAGACAGCAAACAAATCTTAAAGTTTGATATAAATCTAAGTTATTATTATATCATCTTGAATATTAGTTATATGACCAAAGTTACTAAAGTTAATGAAAGATGGTGATACACTGTGGATAAAGATCTGTCTTTGTAGTCTTGAATGATCTGAGTTCAAAACATCCTTCTGAGTCAGAATAATAACCATAATCAAAGTACTTAAACCTCTCTCAGCCTGTGGGGCTTTAAATAGGGTTATTCTATTGACGCTTCAAATGAAAGAATGTAAAATATTTTTCAAATCCTAAATAATCATAGAAATTTCCAATCTTCTATTACTTTGCTTTATTAGATGATATCGATTGCAATCCTCTATTCTTCTTTTTTGTATGATTTACAAATCATATTCTAAATTGGTGTTGCTTTTAGCTACCATTTTTTTGCTTTTCAGGAAACCAAATGTTTGCTGATTAAGGTACTTTCTAGGTCTTGTGGCAATAGATTTACAATAGTTAAAAGTCCATTTAAAGCATAAGAAAAGAAGCTAGGATTGGCTATTGGATATTGTCATGGATATTGTTTATAAAAATTGGACAGAGTAATTACTGGTCCCCTCACAATGTTAGGAGAAAGTAAAGAAAGCCTTTAGACCACTAGATGGATTCACTCTGATAAATTTGTGGGAGGATATGGACAAAAGTCTCATAGGATGAATAATATGGATAGGTTGCTGACCATCATTATTGGAGAGATTATCCTCCTTAATTAGGCAACAGATTCATGTGAATATTGAGATCAGTGTTTGATTATTTAAACTTGACTTAAGTTCCTGTCTTTGGCATAATAGGAAAAAAAATACAACAATAAACCAGGATATGGACTAGAATATGTTGGGTTAAAATCCTATTTTTGCCATTTAGCTGTTTGTGCAAACATTTACCTTCACTTAGTCTCAGCTTCCTGATCTGTAAAATGGAAATAATAATGCTTATAGAACTGATCACACAAGGTTCTTGTAAGAATCTAATATGATATTTTATATAAACGTGTTTTGTAAAACTATACCATCTGAGAGTCATCTATTATTGTTATTCTTCCTTCATCTTCCTTTACTATTGCTGTTTCCTCTCTGCTTTCTTTCTCTCCTTAAAAGCTTTATAACTGCTGTGTCACATACTTCTGACATTGACTCTAGGTTGTCTACCTATCTCACCCCAGACATGCTACTCTATTCTGTGAAGATTACTGGGGGGGGGGGAGGGGGTCAAAGATATAGTCAGTACTTATTTGCCAGAGCTTTGACATTACAGCTCAACAAATATTAATTCTGTGCTGTGAAGATCTGTACTAGATCTTCACAAGTGCTCTAAAACATATCAAATCAGCTGAATGGGCAGAAAATTTTGGCCTCTGCTATGCCTTAGAACATATTCTTTTGAGTTCCCATAATTCAAACTCCACTTATACATTATGGATATAGAACTGATGTCCTATATAACTTCAAAGACCCCAAATGTATCCTCAAGTTGTCTGAAGATCCATACCTGAATTTCTTGCTTCCCCTCTGTCACACTTTCTCTTCACTGTCCCACAGTCTTGTTCCAAATCATTCTATATACTCATATTACATTCTATAATTCTTTCTTCAATAATATTCAGGGGTTAGCTTCTTAATATGCTTATCCTAATAATTATCACATTACAAAAATATCCTTTAAAAAAGAGAAAAATTCACAATTATGGCATATATATAGCTATCTCTTCTTTAAAGTCAGTCACTATAACTTAGATCCTTTATAACTACTTATCAAGTATCTCCAGCAGCCAATTTTTTTTCTCTATTATTCACCCTCTAGAGGGACAACTAGAGTATTTTCTTCCTATATGTATAATCCCTCAAATATCTAAATTCTGTACTTTATAACTAGCTTTCATGTGTACTGGTCCATTATTATTATTATTATTTTGTTCCTGCTCAGATCTTGAGTAAAAGCACCAAAAAATCCCACCAAAAAACAACCCCCCCCCAAAAAAAACCGCAAAGTAAATTACAATTTCAATCAGTTTACATTTTTTATTTATCACAAAAATGGATTTTCTTTGCTCTCAAATATATTCATTGTCAGTAGGGAGCTGCCCTTTTCTCTTCTTTGACTAGTAAAACCTTTTATTACTTTTCAAAAATGCCAGTTCACTTGATGCATCATTCGGAGTTATTTACTGACATTTTTTTTTACTTGAAAAAATGCTGGAATAGGTACCTTTTAAACTCACAATGTAAAACTTTAAGGACATTTCATGTTTTTATGTCACCTGTGATTGTTTTCTTGAGACAACTGTACCTTTGCCTTCTTTGGCAAGACAAAGCTATGATGAAAAGTCAATGTAATGATGAATATAATGTTATGATGCAAAAGTAATGAAGATACCTTTTACATAAATTTGCTTTATCAGTGTTTCAATAGGTAAAGAAAAATAACCTTTTCTCTACTTAATTTGATTATTTTGTTAAATATCAAAAATATAACTGCATTTTTCACAAATTCAAATTGTAATGATATTTCACTATAGCTTATATATGACAGCTCTGACTTTTTAATAAAGTAAGTACTAATTATGTATGTGTGTGTATGATGGGATTAAATGACACCATTTATTTGTAATTTTTCTTTATAAAATCTTTTTGCAAGCTTAAATGACATTATTTTTGTTCTAGAAGTATATCATTCTAGCTAACAAATATAAGAATAGACGTCCAAAAATCTCTAAGTTATATAATAAACTTAACTGTTTATAAATCTAAATCTTAAAGAAGGTATAAAAATTATATTTTTGATAAGGAATAAAAAAAAATTTCTCAGGAGTTGGATGAGATTTCAGGCCATCTTGTTTGAATTGCACTTGAGCTACATCCCTTCCAAAAAATCATCAATGCATCCAGTTTTCTTTGTTTAAATACATTTGAAGCAATAGGGAACTAACTACAATCCATTACACTTCCATGAGTATCTTAATTGTTCAGAAGTTTCTCTTTTTATCAAGCCTAAGAGTGAATTCTAGCCATTACTAATAATTTACCTCTCTGGGGCCAAGTAGAAGTTCAATCCCTGTTCCACACACTAGTTCTTTAGATACATGAAGACATTTATGATGTCTCTCCTATGAACTCCCCTTCTTAAAGTTAAACTTCCTGAATTCCTCCAGCCCAGAATTTGGGGCTTATCATTATCTTCCTTTGTATGTTCTTCAGTTTATTCATGTCTTTCCTAAAATGTGGTAGTGAAAAATTAAGATAGTACTTCAAATATGATATGAATACTGAGTTTATCATTATTTTAATTGTTACTTTTTTTGACTTCTGGAGTCATAATGTTGACTCATTTGGATCTTGTAGGTCATTAAAAGAGACCACCCAGAACCCCCTAAATCTTTTTTTCAGATGGATCACTAATATCCAGTAATTCTTCTAGCACCTTGTTCTTGGGAAGTTGTTTTTTTAAATGATGCTTGATAAATCAAATTTTTATAGATTTTGCCCATTTCTCTAGTCTATCATAAGTTTTTTTTTGTTTTTTAATGTTTTCATTCAAAATTTTAGCTCTCTTTCTCCATTCTGTGTCATCTAATAGCTTGATAAGCATACATCTCTGCCTTTATCCAAGTCATTCTTTATTAGCCCATGTCCAAGAATAGATCCTTAGGGTTACCTAAATTGATTTTTCATTTTTGTTCAGTCATTTCAACCATCTGACTTTTTGTGACCCCATTTAGAGTTTTCTTGGCAAAGATACTGGAATGGTTTGCCATTTCCTTCCCTAGTTCATTTTATAGATAAGGAAACACAGATAAATAGGATTAAGTGACTTGTAGAGGGTCACACAGCTAGTAAATATCTGAAGCCAGATTTAGACCCACAAAGAAGAGTCATCCATACTCTAGGTCTGGCACTCTATCCATTGTGCCACCTAGCTGCCCACTCAAGTTGATATTGAACTATTTACCACTCAAGTTGATATTGAACTATTAACCACACTCTTTAGGTTTAGCAATTCAACCAGTCCTGAATCCAAATAACTGGATTACTGTCTAGTCCAAATCACTCCAACTCATCCACAATTATAGTTGTAGATCAATAATTGTCAAATGTTTTGCTTAAATCAAAGAAATTGATTTTACAGCACTCTCTTCATCTACCAGTCTGATAGCTTTATCTAAGAAGGGAATTAGGTTACACTAGCATGACCTGTTCTTGATGAAACTATGCTGGCTCCTTGTGATCACTACTTCCTTTTTAAGATGTTCACTTGCTATTCCTTTAACAAAACTTTCTAACAATTTTCTAGGCATCAAAATCAAGATCAAGGATCTATAGTTTGCAAATACTTTTCTCTTGAGTTTTTGAAAATGACAATATTTGTCATTTTCTAATTCTGTGGCACTTCTACCATTTTTTCACATTTCAGAGATAATTGTCAATAACTTGGTAATCAAAAACTGCCATTTTTTCAGTACCTTTGAATATAGTTCATTTGGATCTGGCGAAGTGAATTCATCAGTGATAGCTGAGTGTTCTCTTGCTGTCTTCCTATTTGTCTTCTGTATTAACTCCCTATTAATAATTTTTATTTTTCAAATCCAAAGTTCATTCCCCTCCAGTAGAGCACCTACTATATTGAAGGCATTTACTGAAAACTTATTGGTTGATTAAAAATAAGTCAATTAATTAACAGTTGAGTAGTTGTATCAGTGTCTTATCTATTCCTGAGAAAAGTCAACTTCTCTGTGCTTATCCTCCTTTTCCTGTGTAGAGAGATGGCTCTGCTCAATTCTCTTCAGCCCCCTCCACAAATATTATAGTAATATAATAGTAAAATTACTAATAAAATAATAAAACAAATTGAGAGGAAAATAATTTCCTGCTCATTACACAAGTTATTAACTGAAAATACAATTCATTTTATTCAAGTCTAAAGTAGTGAGAGATAATGTGATATACTGAAAAGAAAAACTGAACTGATTTCAGGGGACCTGGGTTTAAGTCCTAGTGAAGTTTATTTACTGGATGATATATATGATGTTGGACAAAATTAATCATTTAAGGTTTTAATTTCTTCATCTGTAAACTGTGGGCAGTAATATTTGATATCTACCTCATTAGAGTATTATGAAGAAAGTGCTTCATAAACATTAAGTAACTATAAAATTGTTGCTGTTATTAGTTTTATTGGAGGCAAGAATAGAACTTTGTGTAGAAGATCAGTGTGATGACTAGCATTTAATGATGATTAGTTATTGATGGATTCTTGATCATGGAAAATACTCTGTTTTCATAAATGGTGATTTTTTTTAAATTTAAGAAGGCAAACAATGTTAAGTGATTATAGCTTATATTTGCAATTTACCTTCTCATTGATCATAAGTAGGAGCCATTAGGAAAATTTTGTCCATCTCTTCCATTACTAATCTTTATTACTTTTGGAAAAAATAATGCCTTTATCTTTTTTTATATATATTTGATTTTTACTGGTGGCCTGGTTTTACCCTGAAAAGTTTCTTTTATCTTCTTTCCTTGAAAAAAAAATCTATTTATTATTTTTCCCCCTCTGAATTTGTGATGTAGGAAACTCCTTTTGAGGGAACTCCCTTTTGCCTGGAACACTAAGAAGTTGCTTTGTAAGTGTCACACAATCTCTCTGTGTATAAGAAATGCATTCTGAACCTATTCTTCCTGATTTATGTCATCTTTCGGTTTCCTGTGTCATTTATTTAGTCTATTTAATATGATTGTTATTATTTTTGATAATAATCAAGCAGTTATTAAGCACTTGGCATTCTGCTAGGTGTTGAAGCCAAAGTCAAAAACAAAAAGAAGTATCTGCCCTCAAGAAGTTTTATTTCTACCAAAGGTGACAACTTATTGTCAATATTATATATGGGTATATAAGAGAGACAAGACAATATTGTCTGTCTGTCTCTGTCTCTGTCTCTGTCTCTTGTCTGTCTCTGTCTCTATCTCTCTCTGTAAGTGTGTGTGTGTGTGTGTGTGTGTGTGTGTGTATATATATATGTATATGTATATATATATTCAAATATCTATTAAATAGATACAAGGTAATTTGAGATAAGGGGTTGGGTGGGAAGTACTCTATGAAAATATCTAGGTCTTGAAAAAATTAGGAACTCTGAGAGACAGAGATGAAAAGGGACTGCATTCCTGGCATGGAGAATAGTAATATTAATAATTATTATAATAACTTGGAGAGTTTGCAAGTCTTTTCCCCCCCCAATCTTATTAGGTTGATAGTGAAAGTATTATCCCCATTTTCCAAAGGAAGAAAAAGAGGTTCCAAAAAGTACATTGATTTCCTATATATCATACAACTTTAAATGATTAGAATTGAGATTTGATCCTAAGTCAATTTGCTATTGACAATTTAGACTGAATTTTGGACAAACACTATTTCTTTTGATTCTACAGCCCCACGAAGTATATGCTGCAAGTATTAAGATCACTATGTTGTTTGCTTTCTCAGTGGATTTGGGAGAGGTCAGAAGGAAGAAGAGAACTTGGAACAGAGAAATATCCCAAAAAAATATTATTGCCATTTTGAAAACAGGAACACTTAAGTATCATAGAACTTAAGTGACTTGCCCAACCAATGTTAGAAAAATAATAAATGACAGAACTTGAAGTCAGACCCAGTTCTATTGACTAATCCATAACAAATTACATTACACCATCATTTATCAGTAGCCAGCCCATTCTAGTTCCAAACTTAATATTTTTTATATCACTTCATTTATTTTAATGTCATTTTCTTTCACTTCTCTGAGAGAACATTTGGACAAATAATGTCCTATTTGTGTAGGACACTCTGATAAGGTTATCCCAAAACATTCCACTTATATTAAGTAGAAACTATGCTTTTATATGACATATAATGGATAGAGAACTGGTTCTGGAGGAAAGAAGACCCAGATTCCAGTATCACCTTTGACAGTGTGACTGTTTGGTTCAGGCAAGTTGCTTTTCCTTTCAGTGCTTCTAGACATTTCCCTAAAACTTTTAGTTATGAAATGCTTACTAAATTGAATCGATAGGAGTTTCCTCAAAAGGAAAGAGATGTAGTTTCTTATGAAGGAAATAACAGTTCCAGTCCATAAAAAAAAAAACCCTCAAAATTCCAAATATTGTATATGTTGGACTTTCATTATCATTATCAACATCATCATTATTAAACAGGGAAATAACACCTATAAAGATAGTTAAATGTTCCTTCCTTGCAAGTCCATGTAGCCTTGATTCCAGTTCCTTTTCCAACTTGCAACTTGTGGAGCAAGATGAAAATTGGCACAGATGAATGAATTGGTTTGTTCAAATCACAGTAGATGTCATTGGCAGTGGCAGAGCAGAGCTTAGAAGTTCTGACTCTTCAGGCATTATCGGAAGATCACTTGTGTGTTAGTATAAGAGATTACTTATAAAATATTGCCATATGATTTTAATTTAAATGTGCAGTATTGAATTGAGACTTGGAGTGATAGCTAAATTGAATATCGTTAAAAGTCTTTAAAATAATATACAAAAAATCTTGAGGTCTATGGAGACACCATACAAATATGTTAAAATACCATGTAAATAATCAAAAATAAAACAAATAATAAGTACCCGGGGCATCTAGGTGAATAGAGTTCTGGGCTGAATTTAGGAAAATTCATCTTCCTGAATTCAAATCCAATCTCAGACACTTACTAACTGAGTGACTCTGGGCAAGTCACTTAACTCTGCCTCAGGTTTCTTCATTGTAAAATGACCTTGAGAAGAAACTGGCAAAATCACTCTAGTATCTTTGCCAAGAAAACCTCAAATGGGGTCATGAAGAATTGGACATGATTGAAAAAAAAAATCTTACCTTTGGCAATACAATTTACTAAGCACTATAAAAAGAATCTTACCTCACCTCTAAAAAATTTGTAGTCTTTTTCTAGACTACTCAACCCTTATCATCATCATCTTCTTTCTTCTTCTTCTTCTTCTTCTTCTTCTTCTTCTTCTTCTTCTTCTTCTTCTTCTTCTTCTTCTTCTTCTTCTTCTTCTTCTTCTTCTTTTTTGTTGAGGCAATCGAGGTTAAGTGACTTGCCCAGAGTCACACAGCTAGGAAGTGTTAAGTGTCTGAGTTTGAACTCAGGTCCTCTTGACTTCAGGACTGTATGCTATCCACTGCATCATCTAGCTGTTCCAAGCCTTATCTTTTTAATAAGTAGGAAGCCTTTATTGATCCTACCAGCAGCTAATAACTTCCTCCAATAATCCTTTTCTTCACTCCCAGCAAATCACCTTGTATATATTTTCTTCTCATAGAATAGACACTCATTGAAAGTGGGGTCTGTTTGTTTCACTCATGTTTTTGAATCCTCAGTGTCCCAGTTCAATGCATGGTACATAACAGTTCCTTAATATATACTTAATATATGATTAGTCCCAGAGATTGTTATTTTGTAAGCTAAAAGAAAATTCCTGCATTTCATTTGAATATACTTTAATTTGTAAAAAGAAAATATTTGCAATTAGTAAGACCATGGGTACTGACATTTGATTTTGTGGAATTCTACATTAATTTTTCAGTTTGCCTCAGTCAATTTTTTTCTTGAATCTGATAATATTCTATTTTTCATTTATATTGCAGATATATATATTTCATCACCATTCCCTCTGCACTACATACCAATGAATGAAATGCAGGTTTTTTGCTTTCCAAGCACAACCTTATATAATATTGTAAAAAATCTCCAATATCTCCCCAATGAGTAAGATAGAACATTCATCTCATCTTCTTTTCCTACTGAATCCATATTTTGGAAAGAACTTCATTGTTTTCATGTAGCAAGTTGCATTGGTAAATTGTACCCTAATTACCACATAGTGTAGTGATCAGCCAGCATCATGAGATATGGGAAGCATTTATTTTAGACTATGAAAGAGCATAAATCTTACCACTCTCTTCAGAAAACTTACAATACAGCTGGAAATGTTTTGTTTCCAACAAACATGCAATCTTCTCAAAATTGGAAAAGAAATGTTTTGAATAAATAATGTTTTGGCTTATTTCTCTTCAGAGAGGGTGCTCATTTAAAAAAAAGTCAAAATCATGAAGTAAAATTCCCTTCTCTATTCAAACACCCTTGTGCATATCTTTATTGAATTCTAGTGAGACTTATGTATATATATTTTCCTTAATGTATAGGATACCAGCTATCTTCTATGGGAAACCTTTGCCAATCCTTCATAATTCAAGTGATTTCTCTAGTTTGATTAGATTGTAAATTCCTTGAGGACAGGGACTCCCTTTTGTCTCTTTTTGTATCCTCAGCTCTTAGCACACTTTCTGCCACATGGTAGATGCTCAATGGATATTTATTGATTGATCGTTTTAAAAAATAGAAAACTTTTATTTGTTATGAATGAGCCACATATTCATAGGCCAATCAAAAATTTAAACAGAACACAAATCATCAATAAATTTAAGGAAAATTGCTTGGATCACTAAGCATGTTACATAATCTTGATTTAATTATCACATCTTTTTTTTTTTTTTTTTTTTTTTTTTTTTTAAACAAGTTGCAAACACCCTTTAGAAAGTTAGGAAATTTAACTATGACCCATTTAGTGACTAGGCAGCATATAGGGCAAATATTGCTGAGAGCAAGAAAACTGTAGGTGAAGTTGGGTGTGACTATTATGTTTGGGAATCCTTCAGGCTATATTGTGGAAAAGAACATAATCTTGGAGCACAAGGGATATAGATAGTATTTTAAGACTACTCTGTTGTGAGGATAATTTGGTGTCAATTAAAAATATAAGACTTTTTCTGACAGAGCTAGCAATTAATTAAAATATGAATTAACATGGTATGTGTATTAATAATTATCTGCTGTTTAGTATGAATCTACTTGAGTGGGACTTGAGGTCCACTGCCTTATTGTGGCTTTTAGTAGCCTCTGTGTAGACAAGTTGTTGATATCACTCTAATTTCTGATGATTACTCTTACACTTGCCCAAAGTTACCTTATTACAACCCTGGGGAATGCTGGACTTTTAAACCACTATCCTTTGCAATTCAGGAAAGAAATAGTTTTTTCAAAAATGAAACATTATTTGTTTAATGTAATTCAACAACTATTTGAAAGCCTGCTATGTGTATGGCACAGTGCTAGTATCAAAGATATAAAAATTAAAAAAAAAAAACAGCCCTTGTTCTCAAAGAGATAATGATGTAATGGGGGAGATATATCATGACAGACAAACAAAAATGTGATGGGAACAAGGAAACATTAGGACAGATGTGCTACAAAAATGTAAAAAGGAAGACATGAGAACTAGTTTGAATTACAGAGAACATTAATGAGCGAGGAAGGGAGGAGAGTAGTTTGCTTATCTACTATCTATGTTCTACTTTTTCTCTGAGAAAGTGGCACCTCCATTAACATAACGAATTTTAATTTATTGAATATATTTTTAAATAATGTCAATTATAGGAAAGGAGATATAGAAGGAATATAAGTTAAGAAGGATGAATTAAAATCTGTACAAACTATTTTCTCTTAAGCATTATTCTGTTTCTGCAAAACTAATTCCAAAGAGGCTCAGCTTCTTTCAGAATAAGGGCTGGCTAGGAGATCCCATTGCAAAGATATTACAGGAATTTGGAAAACAAAATGATGCTGTCGACATTTCACATATTTTAGCCTGTTAACAAAGTTGTGTACTGAAGGAGTTCCAAATAATATAATGTACTATTTAAGAAAGAAAGACAGACAGAAGTGAGTGAACCAAAACTTTCCCACACATTTGCATACTTATGCAAGACAAGGAAAGCACTTACTCAGTTTTCCCATGTAGTGTTTCTGGTGTTATTTTAATAAACATTTAATAGAAGGAAAAGAAAATGTTGTAAAACAATAAGTAAGCTTTTGTGTCACCCAAACGGGTGATGACAATCCACTAAAACTGAAATTGTGCAGTTCTTTTGGCTGAGGGATAGAAAGGGAGGGAGAGAGGAAAACAAGATAACTTACATAATAGGAATTTTGATTATATAAAGTTAATTTGTTATAAGTCCTAGAGAATTCAGTTGTAAGTTTTAAAATGCCTAGATTGAGACTCCATAAGTGGTAGTGATGGTATGTAGGGTGTGTGTGTGTATGTGTGTGTGTGTGTGTGTGTGTGTGTGTTGAGGGTGGGTGTGAGAGAGAGGGATGGGGCCAAAAGTTTTAAACTAAGAGTCAGGACTCCCCTTAAGCAAACATGTACACATATTCATACACACATGCTTTTTAAAAGGCAGATTGTCTTTTATTTTTTATTCCATTTACTTCATTTCTGTTTTCTAATTTCATTACTATTTGAATACTTTTACTTCAATCTTTCTTGTTTCTTTTAAACCCCCTCCTTATTCTTTCTGCTTCTTTGTGGCATATTATATATTTAATCCCTACAAGCTCCCTCTAGACCTTTACTCTCCCATACTATCTCAGTAAGCTAAATTGAATTTAAGCTCATAAAAGTGATCATTAATAACCTTTCATAGAGAAAGGAGGAGACTGTTCTGAGAAAGGTTGGTGGTTTTTTTTTTTTTTTTTTTTTTTTTTGGACTGAAGGTATTCTTTGGTTGACAAAGGGCTATTTCTTCACCTGCTTAAGGCAAAGGTATATGACAAAGGAGCCCTTTATCACATGCTGACTAATTTTAGTTCCAGCAAGAGGCTCAAAGCAGGTTACAGTATGGGTTTTATTCACTCTTCAGTTATCCTTTGATATATGGAATAGATATTTTATTATAGAGTCATGGAATTTTAAAACTAAAAAGGACCTTAAAATCATCCAGTTCAACCTGCTTTTTTTTTCCAGCCAACTAAGCTGTAAAATGAACTTCTATAAAACAAACCCTATTTCTCATTTATTGTCCTCAAGTCATAGAGTTGGTGAGAAAATGGGTTATCTGTATCTCTGAATATTTGGAGAGTAAGAATTCAATTCAGATCCAAGAGGGCATCTTTTTCACCAGTTTAAAAGGAAACTATCATAAAATTTCACCATATAATTGTTGGGGTGAAAAAAATTCGAACTATATAAGTATACATCCCTGAATGTATCTAGTGCCAGAAGGAGAAAAGCCTTTCCCAAAACTTCAAAAGGGCATATCTTGCCCTTTTTCCATCCTCATTCTTTTTTGCTTCATCTGACATTAAGACCTGTCCAGAGGACATCCATTTATCAGATAATTTCCTGAACTTCCTTAAGATTAGTGTGTATGTTGTTCAGTCTATTACTCATATCTGACTTTTTGTGACTTTCATGCCAGACCCTTCTACCCTCCACTGTCTCTTGAAGCCAACCCAAGTAAATGTTCTTTGTTTCCACGATATTATCCCTATATTCCATGTCAAATCTCCTTACTTCTTAACACTGTTCTGATCAAGAACTCAGAGAGGTGAGCTTTTCTGCTGTTTCTTCCCTTTCTGCAAGTGATTTCCATGAATTCCTGTTTCTAGGAAATATAAAACAAATTCATATTTTTAACCAGTTCTTTAAATCTCATGCTTTAAGATGAGTTTTTGTATGTTGGGAGACACCTGCATTTTTCACTCAGCTGAGATTTTTTGTTTATTATTATATTTATTTGGTCTGTTTCCTTTTTCTAAATCATTTGTCCTTGCTAGTTATTCTTTATATCCCTACCCTTATTGCTAGATTTTACTCATTGATTAAAATTCTTTTTGTAAGGAAAAGAACTGAGAATAACTAAAATATTGGACTTGATAGACTTTAGTGAATCAATTAGTTGTGATACTCACCTATTCTAGACTGCCCCATTCCTTCTATTTCTTATGCCAAAAATTTAATTGTCAGACCTAAACACTCATTGGGTCTTCCATGGTGAAATTCCTTCAGATTAGGAGGGAAAAACCAGGATGTCCTTTGTTTACATAGCAGATGCCATATTGAATCTAATTTAGTTGGTTTTCTCTACAGCAACAAAGAAAGAATGGATTATAAGTATATTGTGCTCCTGGTTAATTCAAACTGGGTTAACAGATGTAGGGACAAAAAAAACTAGCTAGTAAATTTAGATTTGAAAGAGAATCTATCTTGTATCAATTTAATAAGTATCTATTAAGAACTTACTATTTACCTGGTACACAGGGAAGTTAATAAATGCTTGAAGAATTGAGAGTTTTGTGGTACAGTTGTGCTGGGTAACTTAGGTTCGAATTTTAACCTTTTAATTCCTCAGACTGCAGTTTCCTTATCTGTAAAATGAGGAAATAGAACTAGCTGATCTCTGAGGTATTTTCTAATTCTACATTTGGGAAGCTATATGAAGACAAAATTGAAACATTCTCTTGGTCTTCAAAGGTGTTTACGTTCTGTTTGGGGGAAGAGGTCATGGAACAACATGTGTACAGATTAGTAAATACAAGGCGCTACAGAGGTATGCAGGGCCTCCTCTTGGATATAACTTACAGAACTATGTCCCACTTTTAAGATGAACTTTGAAATTTTACTTTTTGACTATAACCTCCTCTCCTGCTAGCTCACATTTTCCCCACTAATTCTGCTGCTGTCTTTGGTCATTTGGCTTTCCCTAGTTTCTTAGTTTACTTCTTACTCTCTAGTTTCCCTCACCATTTTAATAATTCACCATTATTGTAAAATCCCTTGCTATTTAACCTGTGACTGTTTTACTAAACCTCATCCTTGGGTGACCTTGGCCATCTGACTTCTCTGCTCCTGCTTATGGACTATTGAATATTGCCAAAGATATATCAAATGAAGCTGATGTCACCACTACAGGTTTATAGAACATAATCGTGGGTAGGCATTTTATAATTTTAAGTTTGTCAAGCACATTTACAAGACTAATTCATGTGGGGTCTTTTAGTTAATTCCCCAAAAGATACTACTTCAAAATGTTTCTGTTCTTTTGAATCCTTCAACCTTTCAATTTATAGCAGATGATTTTGCTTCTTGCTTCACTGGGAAGATTGAGGCTTTCCTTTGGGAGTTTTCTCAAATCCTCAGATTCTGCTCTTAAAAGTTCTTAGCATTATCATCTACTTTTTCCTTTCATCCAGACACAGAAGAATATGGTTTGTTAAGGTTAATCCCTGTATCTATGTGTTCGGTCTCATCCATCCCCTTCCTTCCTGTTTCTTTTATGATGGTACTCCATAGAACATCTTTTGTCCATGCTTTGTCCCATTTGTTATTGTTGTTCAATCACATTCAAATCTTTGTGGCCCCATTTGAGATTTTCTTGGCAAAGATAATGAAGCAATTTGCCATTTCTTCTCCAATTCATTTTGCAGATGAGAAAACTGAGGCAAACAGGGTTAAGTGACTTACCTAAGGTCACATAGCTTGTAAGTGTCTGAGGTCAGATTTGAATTCAGGAAGATCAATCTTCTTGACTCCAGGCCTGGTATTCTATCTACAACTCCACCTATCTGCCCTACAAATACATTTAAATCATGTCAATTTTTTTTTAATAAACAAAAAATGTCACTTGACCTTTCTACTCTATTCATCTATTGTATTATGGCTCTCCTTTCTTGCACATACCAGGCTTTATTAAATATTTAGTCAATTAAATGATTAACTGTTTTCTGCTTAATACCTAGGAAAAAATCATATATACTTAACTAAGGTCTGGATTTTGCTCAATTAATCTGCTGAAGCTCACCTGTGACCTTCTAATCACCAAATCCAGAGGTTTATCTTCTTGGTGAGCTCTTCAACATTTGATAGTCTTCACCATCCCATCTTCTGGATACTTTTCTTCCCTTTGCTTAAGAAACATCATACCTCATTGGATTTCTTCCAATTAGATTAAGACCAATAGAGATTAGCCACCTGTTCCTGGTATTTGGGGGAAGGTAGGTGCTTCCTTCATTTTGATAACTGTAGACTACTAGTACTATCTCTGCAATCGATTCAATTGTCTCTAACAGCTACTCCTAGGATTTGCTCTCCTTCCCCTCAATTGAATTTGTTCCAGGCACAGTTAAGACTAGTTATAGTTTTGTACCTCTGTGCCTTTGTTTCCTGTGCCTCAAGTGTTATTTTCCCTCTATTTCATTTAATGAATTCCTATTCAATACTCTCTCTCTCTCTCTCTCTCTCTCTCTCTCTCTCTCTCTCTCTGAAATCACACACTAAAACTTAACTGCCATATTTTTTCACAGAAAGAAATATAAAATAATGAATGTATCTTTTTCAAGTTTAGAATGGACAACATGAAGCTTTAATCCATAATTATTTTTAATAATTAAAAATATACTTGTCAGCACCATTAGAAAATTACGGGAGGGAATTTCTTGTGAAAGTTAAAGATTTGACTCAAGTCTTGGAATTCAATTGTCTATTTCCTTCAAATACTTGTGGTTTGTAGTAGTTCCCCTTTTTTCTACTTCAGGAAATGGTTCACACTGTTTGAAGGTGAAAATAGAAACTGGCAGTAACATAGACTGGTGTTTCCCAAGAAGAAATTTGTGTGGTTGTCATGCATAAGGGGTACTGGGAGTTTATTTCTTTATTGTTCAAGAGGGAAATAGTTAAGTACTTATTTAGGAATAGAATAATAAGATCTTCCTTCCATGATACTCCTTCCCAACCCCATCATGTTTTTCAATCACACAAAATAATGAAGACAGTTTTTTTGCACCAATTAAAAATCTGGATCAAAAAATTCTACAGCCTTCATACCTTGGTTCATTCATAGTTTCCTCTACCAGAACTGCTCACTCTTCCCCAATTTGCATATTGAAATTCCATCTATCCTTTGAAATCCAAGTCAAATTCAACTTTCTCTACCATCTTTTCCTTGATCCATCAGTTCATAATGACCCTCCCTTTCATATAATATTGTTTTATAATTTTCTAATAGACTTATCATGATCAATATTATCTCCTCTTAGAGTGTAATTTCCATGAAGACAGGGAAATTTTTAATCTAATATTTATAGCTCTCACAGTTATTGCCATAGTTCTCTATATACATTAGTCATTTAATAAATATTATTTCATAATATATTATTTTGAATAGGCCTGCTTTTCCCATAATGGGATTGTTCCCTCAACTTTAATCCTAATGGGAAATCTGATTAGACTATATATACCACAAGGACAGGAGCTGTTATCTATTATATCTTGCTTGGCATTTAGGAAAATGCCTTGTACATAGCAGACCAAAAGTACATGTATGAATTAATATTATTGAGTAACAGCTGCCTTCAAATATTTCAGCCCCTTTCAAAGGGTTACATTGCCAGAAGTATATTCATCAGGTAAATATAAAAAAAGGACTTAGTTAAAATAGATTTCTTTTTCTCCCTCTCTCCCTCTTTCCATGTCCCTCTTCCTCTCTTTCTGTCCTCTTCTGTCCCTTCCTCCTTCCCTCCCCTATTTCTTCTCTCTTTCTACCATATTGTTATCCAATGAGAGACAGTGTGGAGTAGTGGAATGGGAAGACTTGAGGTGAAGTCCTGTCTCTGAAAATGTTGGCTGGGTAACTGGAGAAGTCAGTTAATTTCTTAGTGCTCCAACCAAGACTGTAAATTGCAGAGCAGGTGAAGACCAGAATTGAGAGAGGGCGTGTCCTCAGTTTCCTACACCAGTGAAATCGTAGCTCTGATCCTCAAATAAAAAATATTATTTAATATACAGGGTATTCCCAAAGTCTTATTGCAGTTTCAAGCTACTAAAGATTTAACATATTAAGACTTTTGGAACAATCTGTAACAGAGGATGCCTACTTTTCTGATGGTAAATATAGTGTAAAGAGTATTAGACAATGAGTCTAGAGAAATGGGTTTAATTCCCTCCTCTAACACTGCTCACTCTGGCATAACATCTATAAATAAAACACTATAACTCTTCATGATCTCGGTTTCCCCATTTCTAAAATGAGCATAGTAATATTGACACTTTCTATCCTGAAAGGTAGAAAGATTTTGTAAATGAAATGCTTTTTGTAGAAGTATGAGCTGCCATAATTTTCATGATCCATCAGTGACAAGCAATGAAGTTTCTGATTCTGACCCATTTATTTAACTAGCATTTTATCAGTTACTTCCTACATCCACATAACTCTATGTCACACAAATGAGACTAAAAAAGAAGGAGACAGAACTCTGGTTTCCTTGAAGAAAATGTGATTTGATGGTAGAGAAAAATAAAAAATTCTAGATAAAATGGTAAACAGTTATAGGGCAACCTGTGAGTGAATGTAAGCTGATATAGTATAGATTACACAAATAATTGTTGGAGAGATGTAACATAAAAGAATGAAGAGTAGCATAAAGTTGTAGGGGCATCATTGCCTCACACCAATTTATGAATTATATTACTTTTCACTATATTATTAATGAGAAGATGTGCTGGGATGTGGAATTCAGATATGTTCCATTGATTGCTTCTTATCTATAAGACCTGTCACTCCATCATGGATGGAAATCCAATTGATTAATTGATTTACTTTTCTATAAAGCCATGTTGGCTACTTCTTAGTAATTTGCATTATTCTTGAAGTCACTGTTCAATTGCTGATCAATTTGTCCTACGCTATCCTTCAGCTGTCAGTGTCCTATCGCTTCTTTTAAGTTCACCTGAAATTTCAACTTCTCTATGAAGGTTACCTTGGTTCTCTGGCTAGTAAGGATTTTCCCATTCAGGTATCACATGGCATTTTAGTTTATACTTACAATGTAATAACACATATTCTTGTTATTTGAATTTATCTCTTATCCTTCCTATTAGATCAAGAGCTTTATTGCTAGATGTTTGTTGAGGGACTGTTGACTGACTGACTATGAGGATGGGAATCATATCATATCTAAACTTTGTACCTGCTGCTGTGTAAAAAGTACCTAATATGGTGTTTTGAATATACCAAAAGTGTTTAATAAATGTTTGTCAAATGAATGAATGAATAAGATGCTGGGTGATACTTATTATGAGACATAAAGAAATAGGTCCTATGATAAAGGGGTAGGGAAAATGTTTGTATGTATATAACATGCATATACACACAGTTTTGCAAAAAATAACTCTTTTGAATATTTTGGTCAATAAGAAGAAAATTTATTATTGGGGGAGGTTGGTTTGTTTATAATCAGATTTACATTAAATCATTATATTTGTTTCATTGTAAAATATTATGATAATCTAATGACTATTCCAACATTGTAGGCACCTGTATCTTCTATTTCCACATCCAAACCCTTTATTTTAATGAAGTTGTTGTACCTCAACCTTACTATACTTATTTTTTCCCAACATAAGAGATATACATATTTATTAATCTTTTTTTTTTTTAATCCAAGTGTTTCTTCAGGAAAGGCTTAGGAAATTACACTTAATTCATTTATGCTCCTAACTATTGTTGCCCTTTGTTAATTTTTAAAAGGTCTCATAAGGATTATGAAATTCTTTCAAAAACAAATTAAAAAGAGAACTTTTTCTCTGATTTCTTTACAGATTCTGGACAATCAGGAAGTCCAAGCCACAATGATCCTGCCAAGAATCCTCCAGGTAAATATGTGTTCTAGGACATTTGCAATCTGACATTGTTGGAGAACAAAGGTACCACTGTATAGATAAACACTCCATAATTGGTCAGCAGCCTATTTTGTACTGGCAAGCAGGGATGATCAGGACAAGATGTGATTCTGTGAGACCCTTGGCAGTGATAAATACCTCGAGGGTTGTATCATTAGTTTACTGTTAAAATTTCTTTTAAAATTGTTAGATTTTTTTTTGCATGTTTTTTTTCAAATTAGTACACATGCCTACCATGTAAATCATTAGGTATTTGAAGTTATTGTGGTTTCATAAACTAAGAGAACATTTTGCTCTTTCTTTTAAAGTTTACAAACAGTATATCTTCTTTTACTCTTGCTTATTGATCAACATTCATGACCAAAAAATTCTTGGTTTGGTTTTATTTGAGTGATTTTTGTTAAACTGAGCTCAGTTTCTCTATGGTTTTTGTTGGACCATACTTCAGAAAAGGATGAAAGCTGAATTCTATCTTTTATTTAATTTATACAGAACTTTTTCAGAAATTGTTTCAGTTCTGAAAATTATCTCTATCTTGTTTCTCCTAATAGTTTTGAAGTAGAACAATGTTCTGCTTTTGTAGGCAGTTATTTTTTTTAATCAGTAGAGAAAATCTAAGCAAAGAAGAATCCCAAATTAGTTGCTTTTGGTAGAATAGTGCTGAAGAAAAAAATCATATTTTTTTCCTGAAAGGAAAAAAGTAAAAAAGTCATCTGTTTTTCTTTATTCAATGAAGTATACAACCCAAAAGTTTGAATTCCATTGACTAGTATTTAATTTTCTTATGTTTAATTATCTGGTGGTTGTTTTATATTTCTTGTGATAGTATAGATATATTTTATCATAAAATTAGATTCATTATATTGGGGTATATATCTTCTAAATTTTTAATATGCTGTTAAAATTGTTAATAAGTCTCTCCAAATTGAACTATAATTTGAACCAATTGTTTTTATAAGATCCATCTGATAGGTAGAACATGTAAAAGAATGAAATAAGAAAACAAAATTAACACTAATTATTATTGATTTATTTATGAAAATTATTTTCTGTTGTGATTGGTCCTTTTCACTTTCAAAGTAGTAAGCTTTTTTGAAGTTGCATAAATAATTTAGGTCTTTATAGATATAAACCTTCTGTCTGACAAATATTATGGAACATTTCAAGAAAGAATTAACTATATGGAAGTTTTGTAAAGAAGATTTATCTTAAAATGCTTATCCCAGGTTTCTTTCCATAAAATGTTCTGAATTTTCAAAAACATAAATAATAAATAAAAGACATGTCCTTACCTTCTAGGTAAATTTGTTTGTAGAGAGAGAGACCCTTCCCCCCTTTAACTTTTCCCTTCCCTCCCAAGGAGAATCATTTCAACCATCTATGGACAGAACAAAGAATTTCAAATATAACACTTTTTGAAGGAAATATTCTGGTTAAAGTTGAAATTTCATTAGTACCACGTCATTTTCAGTCTTCCTTAAGTTTATGAAAAATTCTTTTTAGCTGACTCCCATTTTCTCTGTCTGGTGTCAGGCCAAGAGTGAATTGTTTCAGGACACTTTAGAAAAGCCTCCTCACTCATTTTACACAGAATGAAAAAAGCCTTTCTCTTTTGGAGAAAGAGTCGATAAGTACTGTAAGCCAGCCTAAACAAAGAGGATGTTCTTTACATTTGGATGACAGCTTGGTTTGAAATTAATAAAGCTGTTATTGTTTGAAATGCAATTCTGAACATGCCGAGGAGAGAATTACACTAATCTAAAAATTCTCTTTGCTTGATCTGAATCAAAACTTTGTACATATCTCTGCATCCTCAGAAGTAGATATTTCAATTTTTTTTCCCCAAGAAACTTTGATTACTTTTTTTTTCTCGACTAAGTTCATTTTCCCAAGTCAGCATTTGCCAAAGGATACTTCAACATAGCATCAGGAAATTTGCTATTAATTTTCAAAATGTGGACTAATAGATTAGTAGATTCCTTTTTTCTTTTGCCTTTGTATTCTTTTAAAAATAAAAAAAAAGCCAAATTAGTACATATTTTGTATCACAGTTGAAATCAATAGAAAACAGGTTTTTTTTTTAAAACCAGTCCAATCTCCTGTTTCGTTATGTTGACCATATTTAACACATATATTTTGCATACTGAAATGGACTAGTGATTTTTTATCGATTTTGAAGTTTCCTCCAGTGATGCAGATTGGAAGCCATCTATCCTATGCTTCTTGTCTATGTCCTTTTAAAAGTTTGACATTGAGAGGTCTACTGAAATTGTGGAAGTCTTTCTCATTTTCTTATTATCAGTAGGGCACTCTGATTACCCAGCTATCATCTCTCATCCTTGCCACATCATCAACCTATCTTTTATGATTATATAAACCCTTGATGACATCTTTGGAGCTTCTCAGTAGTTGTATCTTTCAGCTTCTTCTCACCTACCATGACTCTGCCTCTTCATTGCCTTTTGAATGATATTCCTTTTTAATTCTTTGGAAGCCATTTTCTATATTCCTTGTCTCATAACCAAACAATAGTACAGGTATAATCTTAACATGAAAAAAAGGTAGGACTTCACTTTCATGGAGAGGATAGGAAGCCTGCTTTTCCTGAAGGCAATCCAATCCAATCTACTCCTCCTCTTAGCATACTGACATTACTCACTGTCAAAGAATTAGAACATAGTAAAATGAAATCAAGACTAGAATAATGATTCATGGTTACATAACATTTTAAGATTTACAGAACACTTTGCTCACAACAACCCATGTGAGAAGTAGTTATTACAAGTATTATTACTGACATTTTACAGATGAGTAAACTGAAGCCCAGAATGGGAACTCTTTAAACTATATCACACTGATCACTTAGAACTGCACTCATCATAATTTAGTCTTTCTTTTCTGATACAGAAAGCAAAGTGGAATTAACAAATAATTTAGGATCATCATTATTGGAGATGCATGAAGAACCTGTTATTTTATCATCTCAAGGAAGCTCTCCTGGGGAATGCCTCTTCTCCACTCTACCTTTTTTTAAACATTTTACTTTAATTCTGGGGAGTTTTTTGAGACATAAAATATTAAGTGACTTTCCCAATGTCACTAAGCTAGTAAGAATGGGATTTGAACCTAGGTTTGTCTGGTTCCAAGTTCAATATTTTATTTATTATATCACTAGCATGAATTATCATTGTTTTATTTTTCACAGAATACTGATTTTATTTAATAGTATTTTATTTTTCCAAATGCATGCAAAAATATCTTTCAACATTCACTTTGGCAAAACTTTTTGTTCCAAATTTTTCTCCTTCTTTCTCCTCCTTTTCCTCAAGACAGCAAGCAATCTGATATAGATTAAACATGCAATTTTTCTTTCTTTTTCTTTTCTTTTCTTTTCTTTTTTTTTTTTTGCTGAGGCAGTTAGGGTTAAATGACTTGCTCAGGGTCATACAGTTAAAGGTTTTCTAAACATATTCCATATTCATCATGCTGCACAAGAAAAATCAGATCAAAAGGAAAAAAAAAACAAGAGAAAGAAAAAAAAACAAGCAAATAGACAACAACAACAACAACAAAAAGGGGGGGGGAAAATACTATGCTTTGAACCACATTCAATCTCCATAATTTTCTCTCTGGATACAGATGGTACTTTCTATCACAAGTCTATTGAAATTATCTTTAATCATTGTTGAAAAGAGCCATATCGATCACAGTTGATCATCACATAATCTTGTTGTTACTAAGTACGGTGTTCTCTTGGATCTACTCACTGCACTTAACATCAGTTCATGTAAGTCTTTCCAGGCCTTTCCAAAATCATCCTGTTGGTTATTTCTTACAGAACAATATTCCATAACATTCATATACCACAGTTTATTCAGCCATTCTCCAATTGATGGGCATCCACTCAGTTTCTAGTATTTTGCCATAGCATACTGATTTTATACTATATAAGGAGTCAGACTCAAAGAACAGGTTGATGTTGGTATGGAAGAAGATATTGAATAGAGTTCTCCAAAGATGTTTATTCTCATGCCAAATCACATTTTTAATAATTTGAGTAAGGAAATAGATGGCATAGTGATCAATTTTCTGGATGCCCCAAAGGGATAATATGTTGGATGGCAGAATTAGGGTCCAAAAAAATCTTGGATTACAAGGATGGTGGTCTGAATCGAATAAGATAGACATGTAACAAGGATAAATGTAAAATATTATTCTTGAGTTAAAAAGAAAAAAAATTTCAGAAATATAAAATGGAGAAGACATGGCTAAATTAGAGTTTATCTGAAAGAAAAATCTGGGGATTTTAATTATCAGAAAGAGCAGTGTGTGTGTGTGTGTGTGTGTGTGTGTGTGTGTGTTACTGTGGCCTCAAAAGCCATTGCAAACTTGGGCCTTTAGGAAAGGCCTTGCAACCAGAATGAGAGAGGTAAAAGACCTCTGTGCATTTAAATCACAGTTTTAGAGTCCATAGGAGATCACAATGATAGACTGGAGAAACACACATAAGACAGCAATTAGGACAGTTAATGAAGGGTATCGATATTATTTAGGGAATTTATTAAAATTTACCATATGCCACACAAACTGGATTGGAAATAAGAAGACCCGAGTCCAAATCTTGGCTCTTTCACTTATTAACCTGTGTGACCTTGAACAAATTCATTAATCTCTCTGGGCCTCAGTTACTCTGCTATAAATTGAGAAAGATCGTTGTTAGAGTATCTTTTCTGTTCCAGATTTATGATGCTATGAAAAATCTCTGAGATCTGACTTTGTGGAGGGAGTTACCATACCAGAAGCTTTTCTTCCAAATCACAGATCCTTGGTATATCATGTATTATTTGCAGAACTAAGATCATGTCAGGTAGTTAAGCAATATCTGGGCCCAAGTACTCATCTGGCACAGCCCCCTGGGAAAAGCTTGGGAACTTTAGGGTCCTAGAAGATCTACTGGAAATGTCTTTGGGAGTTGGGATTGGGGAGCTGGGAATAGAGCAGATTTTGCAATAGGCAATAAAAATTACCAGAGAGAGATGATAAGGGAGGGTAGGTGGTTGAATACCTTAGGCTATTTCCTAATATGTATATGATTAAAAATGTATCTGTGCATGGTATGCCACTTGGGAATAAAAATCATCTCCCTTAATCCTGCATTTAGCTACTTTAAAGCAGAGATGCTGGGAAGGGCCCAAGAGGAGGCATTTATGCATTTGTATTATGCAAAGTACTTTTCTCACCACAGTCCTGGGAAGCAGGTAGTGCAAGTATAATCATGTCCGTTTTACTGATGAAGAAACTAAGGGCTTGAGAGGATAAATGACTTGCTTAGAACCCCACAACTAGTTAAGAGTGTAGGTCTCTTGATTCCAAGACCCTCATTCTATTGACATCCCATGCCAAATTGCTCCAAATGGTGATCTCTAAATAGCAATAGGTCAATTTTTTCTAAAATCTCCATATAAATGCAATATTTGTATTTCCCTGGGCTCTGAGCAAAGGAGCATGTGTGATCACATTGTCTTATGATAGTTTGTCCTTTTGTATATGTGCAATTACACTCATCACTGAGGCAGCAAAAGGGACCTTGAGTTGAACAAGCCCCTTCTGCCTTACAATGAGCTACTGTTCTGGAGTCATAATGCAAATGTAATAATGTATTGTAATGTAAAGGCTTAGGTCTAGTTGTAATAAAAAATACCAATTGCTTCATTTAAGTTGTGAGATGCATTTGTAGTAAGCTCCCGGAGGGGGGGGGGGGGAACATAACAAAAATCATCCCAAACCCCAAACCCAGTATACTGACTTGCTGGTGTACTTGGTGTTTTTGTGCTCACACATGCAAGCCACCTTTGGGCTAAGATCATGTCAGATTTCACAACTTAAGCAGCCAAGAAGCCATGCCCGGTGCTGGGATGGGTAATGTCCAAGGAAAACCAAGGTGATCTCGGAAGTAATATGAGTCACTCAGAAGGGGTTTTCTTCTGAGTCAGTTCCGAGCTAATGCCTCAGTGTGGTGTTCGCGGACATTGTGGTTTTGGGAAGAATTCTCTTTTGGCTAGAAACTTAAAATACAGACACTGACTGCTAGTGCTTATGAAGGATCTTCTGGCATTTTTTTCAAATGCTTTTCCTAGAGTTTCCTTACTTAGAGTCCACATGTTTCTCTCCTTGTTCTATATTTAATGTCCATGATGTTTGTGTGACATATGTATTCTGGAGTTAATGCTCAGTGAATATAATGATTCCTGGATGTGGTCTGTGAAATTCTCAGGACACTGACCCCCAATATCCCGTACCTTTTTTCCTTTACATTTTTATTTTAGAACTTTTTTGTGTATTAAAAGTAAAAGAGCTATGATTATATATATATATATATATATATGTTTATGTATTTATGTAGTTATATGTGTGTCTATGTATATATGTGTATATATACTTAAGGTGACCTTAATTATCATCTTCCCTTGCATACAGATGTGTATATGACATACCTATATACAAATATGTGCACATGTCTATACACATGAATATGCATATATGTACACATATATACACAATACACATGAGAGAAGTTGATAACTAATGTCAACTTGAGTATATTTTCAATATTTTTTATTTCATTTATGTAAATACAAAGTTATAGATTTAATCTTTAGATCCTCTGAATACCATAGATTCAGTAGCAGTAATGGGGTTACATAGTATGCACTGGAGCCACTGTAGGAGTGATGACTAGAGAACTGTTCTCAGATTTATTTAGGAAGACCAGTATTCTTGTTCTGTCTCTCGATATGTAAGAACTATGAGATAGTGAGAAAGTTACAACCTCACAGTCCCTTCCCTAATCCCTTCCTCCCCTCACTCCCAACTCTGAGTTTAAGGTAGAGATGACCTGTTGGTTTTCATTATTTAAAGGAGTTTCTATAATGGGAGTTCCTCACATTTTGAAAAATCGCAGATTTTTAAGTACCCCAGCTTCCTGGCCCCTTTATCAAAGCATTGGATCCTGCCTTCAGAGTTTTTAACTCTGAGCTATGTTGCAAATCATTCCAAATCTTTCTAGATAGCACCCAAATCACAACTCCACACCTAAATATTAGCTCAGCATGGCCAACAGAGCTGGCTAGTCAGTTGATAATAAACACCTCCAAACATAATTAGTCCAGTTCTCTGATTATAGAACACAGAGAGTTTCCAAGCTTATATTTCTAACTTAGTTAGACTTGCTGAAGCCTGTTATTATTTTGGCATTATTTTCAAGGGCCAAAGTTCCCTTCTATACCACAGAGAGGCATCCTAGTAGAACCTTAGTGGAACATCTCAAGAATATGATTGTTAAAGATCTAAGCAAAGAGGAAATTCCCCTGGATGTTGTTATTATAATTCCTTTAACCAGAGATTGATAAGTTCCCTACCTCCTTTTTTTTTTTTTTAAACTTCCTTATTGATGTATTAGTCAGAATTAAGAGGTTTTGTTTTGTACTTTTTAAATAGGTAAAAATACAGTATTTCATGATGCTAAGAAGTAATTTTAAATGTTGGCACTAGCTAATATACAACAGACTACAGACTATAAACAGGCATTCTATTCATAAAAGCATAAATAGAAAGACACTAAAAGACCTGGTTAAAGATTGGCAAGGACCCGACGTCATAGGTAAAGCTTTTAAGTAACTTGAGAAAGAGGCCTGTGCAAGTTAGTACAGAAACCAAAGGATCTTTTCTTAAACAGATTTTGTTTCAGAAACATTTCACTTCTAAACCTCCAAATTAAAAGAAAAAAAAAAGACAGACCACATTTTGTAATGTTCTTAAGTTAAACTGAGGAAGGAACTTGGAAAAGAGAAAGATAGAGAATGAATAAAATGTTTTGTGCACAAGTTACTTTTCAAAAGCCAGAAACAGTATGTTGCCATCAGCTACTTATTTTCACAGCAATGTTATGGTGACTAGTTCAGTGCCCGCCCCTCCAAGGTTGATGTACATGGAGCCTGGCATTGTGCCCAGGATCGACAATGGCCACAGCCTGATAATTGTAGTATTAAGTTTGGAAGAGCTACTTCTTAGGAATGTCTTCTGTCCAGAACAAGGTAATGAGAGAAGACAATTCACCACTCCCCCTCCCCCCCAAAAAAACCCCCAGCAAAACTTCCACCACAACTTTCCCAACCACTGTATACTGCATTATGAACTACAGTGTTTGGAGATGGCTTGAGAAGTTGTGATACAAAAGAAATAGAAACAAGTCCTGTGCCTAGATGTTTGTAATTTAGTCTGGGATATTCACCATATATTAACAAACAAATCAATTTAAAGACAGGCAATATAAATGAGTGTTCTTTGCAAAATGAATGTATTACAAATCAAGACTAGGTTGATTTATTTGAGCATCATTTCTTTACTATTTCTGAAAGTATCTTCCTGACTAAAAGGACAAATATATTGAGATATCTTAGGGCAAAAATGGAATAAAAATCATGTACATAAAGCAGAAGTAGATATTTTCAAGCAACTGAGTCAAATAGATTATAACAATTTGACAAGGGATTTTTGGCTTTGAGGTATTTAGCAGTTAGGACAAGCAAATCAAATACACGAGACTATATTTTTTAGTTTTTATAAGAAAAAAATAATGCCAAAATCATCTATAAAATGTTGGAGTTTTTTGGTGGTGGTTATTTTTGTTTGTTTGTTTCTGGAACCAAATTCCAACAGAAGTATATCATGTGAATTATTTCATTAAGCATAAAAAATGGCATAGTATCTATAGTTTTCTAAATGGCACAAAGAAATTTGAAATTACTAATTTTTTTAATGGGTTCTCTATCGAGGCTCTGGACATATCACTAAATCATGCTGAGAGGTAAAATAATAAGATCTAACCAGGATATACAGAATAAGCATGAGATTTTAGAACACTTACAAAGCAATCTACCAAAAAGCAAAACAAAGAGATGAGGAAAGCATCTTTTGTCTACTGCTATATACCATTTGTTCCATACCCTGAAGAGGAAGAAGGAATTTTAGAGATGTCTAGTTATTTTTTCTTCTTTTTTAGAGAAGAAAAACTGACATCCAGAGAAATTTAATAATTTTTTAATTTTAAGATTCAGAGCCCAATTTCAAACTCAAATCCTGCAACTCCAATCTAAATATAATAAATATTCTTTCAACTATATCACAATAAGTTCAAATATTGTTATTTGGCTTGAGATGATTGTGGTTGAGTCACTTGCCTAGAGTCATATAGCTAATAAGTATAAGTGTCTGAGGTCAGGTTCTCCTGACTTTAAGGTTCGTGTCCTTTCCACTATACTATCTAGCTGTCCCTATATGATTCTATTTCAAGGAGATGTTCTCTCTATATTTCTCTGTTTCTGTCTCTGTTATTTTCTGTCTCTCTTTCAAAACTAGATAATGTTAATTAAATTCATGAACTTTGTCTCTGTTATTATCCTTTCAGAAAAGTTGTTTTAAGTAAATAATAATAGTAAATTTCCATATTAAGTTTAAGCATCAAAGTGTGTGTGTGTGTGTGTGTGTGTGTGTGTTCTGTGGCCAGGAGAAAAAAGAGAGAAACACAATCCTTGATTTTGGAAAATTTTCTGAAAACAAAAGAATTGAATCCTGATTATATGATTCTGTAGGCTGGTATTCCACTATGTAGACAAGGCTACATAGTACAATAGAAGATGTATTGGACTTGGATTCAGAGGACCTGTTTTCAAATTCTGGCACTACCTCTTACAACCGATGTGGTCTTGGGGACTTAATCTCTTCTGTGCATGTTTGTATGTGTATGTGGCAGTTTGGTGGCCATAGGGGATTGGATAGTTAGGGAAATGGGCCCAGACTCAGGAAGATTTAAATTCAAATCCAATCTCAAGCACTTACTAGCTATGTAATCCTGAAAAAGTCACTTAACCCTATTTTATTTACTCATTTGTAAACTGAGCTGGAAAAGAAAATGGCAAATCATTTCAATATCTTTGCTAAAAAAACCCCAGATGAGGTCATAAAGAGTCAGACGTGGATGAAATGACTGGACAGCATTGACTAAAAGTTTGCAAAATACTTTACAAGTATTATCTCATATCCTCACAACAATCCTGGGGGGTAGGTATTGTTATTATTAGCATTTTACATATAAGGAAACTGAGGCAGACAGAGGTTAAATGATATGCCCAGGGTTTCTTGTGATGGGGTCAAGAATAAGAAATGGGTCTAAATCTTATAGCTAATGCATTGTAGCTGTGTGACTTCCCCTGAGCTTGTTTCCTCAACAAGTATTTATTAAGCACTTACTATGTGCACACTGCACTAAATGCTGGGTATACAAAGACAGGCAAATGAGAATTCCTGCTTTTAAGGAGTTTACAGGATGAGATAACATGCAAGCAGTTGCATTCAAAAGGGTTGTATTCAGGGTAAATTGGAAATAAGCATTAGAGAGAAAGCATTAACATTAAGGAAAATCAGGTAAAGTATTTTATGGGAGATTGGATTTTAACTTAGACTTGAAGAAAATTGGGAGACAGAAATGAGGAAGGTGAGAATTCTAGACCTAGGGGACAAACAGTGATCATGGTCCAAGTCAGAGAAGAGTGTTTCCTGTGAAGAGAAACCAGGATGTCAAACAATGTGGCAACTATAAGAATAAACCAGGTTATGAGGGACTTTAAATACCAAATAGGATTTTATATTTTTTCTTAGAGGTGATAGGGAGCCACTGGAGTTTTAGGGAGAGGACAGGAGGCATGGCCAAACTCACATTTTTTGAAGATCACTGATGACTCAATATACTAATTAAAACCACAGTCACCCGACTTGCTTTGGTCATATTAAATAACTACATAAATGATGAGTTCAGGGTAAGAATGTTAGGATAATGGACTTTGAAGGGAACTCTAAAGTCATTGGGCCAATTCCTTCCTTTTACTGATGAGGAAATTGAAACCCAGAAGAATGAGTGACACGGCAGCTTTCTGCTATGGTATTGTTGGATGGAGTATCTAACATGATAAATTCACAAATCAGTTAGCATGCCCACACACAAACATATATGCACATATGGCTCACTGGTTTTGACAATAAGTCATACTTCATGAGCTTGAAGAAACTTATCTAAAGATACTGGTTGATAACTTTTTATGAAATTATATATATGTACATATATATTTCCTTTTGTTTCTGCATACTGCTTATAATATATATAAAAAGAGAGGGAGTATGATATAATAGAGAAAGTGACTATCAATTAAGAGAAAAGTAAAACCTGTAATCAAATCTTGTCTCTCTTATTTACTAGCACTCATTCCATGAGCTCTTGGATATCATATACAATGTGAGTTTAGAAATAGAGCTCAAATTCAATTTATTGTATTACCAGAAAAATAATATATTTTATTTTTAAGTATTTAAAAGGTGGGGAGCAATTGGTAATGAGAGTGTGGGGCTGTTTAGAGGCATACTAAGTATTGCACAAAATATTAAAGGATCCACAAAATATTAAAAGAATTAGAGGATGACATTTTGTGCATTAGAGAAGATTAATTATGGGGTATTTATAGGGGGGAAAAAACATGAGTAAGCTTGATGAAATGGAATAGCACTGGATTGAGAAGGAAGGAAGTAAAAGAAAAAAAACTTCAGTTATTTAGTTCTAGGTACTGTGCTAAATGCTTTACAAATATTATCTCATCTGATTCTCACAACAATAATATAGGTATGTCTCTGCTATTATTATCTCCATTTGGCAGTTCAGTAAACTGAGGCAGTTTACTGAAGTTGCTACTTACCCAAGGTCACATAATTAGTGTGTCTAAGGCCACATTTGAATTTAGGTATTCCTGACAACAATCCAGGACTCAATCCAGTTTGTTACCTAACTGTTAGTTGTTAGTGCTCTTTCTATATGTCTGTTGATTTGTCCATTCATTTTTCCTATTTACTCTATTTGCAATAGGTCTAAGTTCATTATCAGCATTGCTAATGGAAAGGATCTTTATTTTTATTGATTATATATGCAGTCATTCTCCTTTCCTGCTCTTTCTCTAGTTCCTTTACAGCACATTGTCTTGTCCACAATATCCAGAGGAGCAGGATACAAGAAGCCATTTCATCCTCATACAATAGTAGAATATCCTCATCATCATTTATCTGCTTGTGTGAGATAAAACAAACTGCAGTGAGATCTAAGGGTGAAGAGATTGCTTTTTAGTCAGTGAGATTGGGAGAGATTAGATGAAAGATGTGTCATCTACCAGCCCTAAAAGATAGGAAAGGTTTCATCAGAGAGAGATGATGAAATTGTAGCCTGCACTTCAGTCATTGTTTTTGTATAAACAAAAACAATATATACCAGGTGCTTTGGGTCTACTGTCACAAATCCCTCATTTGAACTGATCCAATCTTCAGAAGGGAGCTGCTATAGTGAACCATGGGATTCTGGAGGTAGCCCAGAGAAGGTTAGAAGGATAATTTTTTTTTAATACTATAGCTCACGAGACCCTACTAGTGTGCTTCCCTCCAGGATTATGTTGATAACAATTAGCCAGAAGACTTCACTACCTTAATACCATTTATAAAGTGGTATAGAACAGTACAAAACATCCTCTTCCAAATCTGTGACATCATTCTCACCATGGTTTAGGTTATAGGTTCGAATTTAGAGCACATATAGCAAATGGCTGTTGGAAAACTTTCATTGGAATCTTCATGATCTTTCACTAAATATAGCATAATTATCTGCCAGGCTTATTGTAGAACCTTACATCTCTCTTTATCCAAAGTGTACATGTTTTAGGGCTTCTCAGTGGCAAAAGTGGATAGAGTGCAGGTCTTGAAGTCAGGAAGACTCATTTATCTTCCTAAGTTCAAATCTGGCCTCAGACCTAGGTCACCATGAACAAGTCACATAATCCTGTTTGTTTCAGTTCCTTATCTGTAAAAAAAAGCTGGAGAAGGAAATGGCAAACCACTCCATATTTTTGCCAAAAAAAAACCCTAAATGGGGGCACAAAGAGTCAGACATGATTGAAATGACTGAACAAACTAGTCTGGTCATGTCTCCCACCAAAAATACTGTTCAAACTTTCCTTAAACAACAAAATACTGTTCAAGGAATGCTTTTGGATGCTGAAGGGAAATCCAGAATCCTCTGTATCCTTCAAAGCTCGTAAGATCTTTACCTGGCCAGGGAAGAAGTAGGAGACTGAAGCAGAAGCTGGATCTAGTTTTCTTCTCTTTTCTTCCCTTCTTCACAAGTCAAAATTCCTTCTCTGGTATTTGTTGGAACATTTCTACCCTAAACTTCACTTAATTCCAAAATAGCTCACTGATTATATTCAAATTTCTAAAATGTGACCAAGTCCCGTAACTAATTCACAGGGACTTCCTGTGTGGTGTTGCTTCACTCCATTCACTGACTTTCAGGGACTTCTAAACTGCTTTGTATTTAATCTAAAGCCTCCTTTGATTGATGTCAAGGCCTTGTTCTCACCTGCTTTATACACTTTTGATTGATTGTCTGCATCTGACAGAGGTGTCCATTAGGATTTAGCATCTTGTCACTTGCCTTTAAATGGGGTTGGAAGTAGTCATTTGACTGACTCAATCATCCCCTACCCTTGGAAGGGACAAGAGACAGTTCAATATTGAGAAATGATGAGTCATATAATTTTGTTGAAGCACAAAGTATACATAAGACAATAATTTGGACACCAAACTAAGGAATTTAAACTTAACTCAATAGATAAAATGACAAGCTATTAAAAGCAGGGTACTGGCATGAATAGAACTATGCATTAAGAAGTTTATTGTGTATTAGAGTGACGAGACCCTGGAAGCATGGAAACCAATGAGAGTTCTGAAGTAGTTCAAATGAAAATTAATAAGGACCTGAATTTAGGTGATAGCATGCCTCAGTAGAGTGCCAAACCTCAAGTCAGGAAGTCTCATCTTTCTGAGTTTGAATCTGGCCTCAGACACTTACTAGTTATGTAACTTAACTCTGTTTGCTTCAGTTTCCTCATCTGTAAAATGAGCTAGAGAAGGAAATGACTCCACTCTAGTGTCTTTGCCAAGAAAATTCCAAATGGGGGTCCTGAAGAGTCAAACAGGACTGAAAGACAACTGAACAAGAACTTGGGTGATATCTAATGGAAAGTAAGGGTCAGAAGAGAGAAAAAAAAGTTGACAAAGGCATCGCTTTTCTTTAAGGAAAAATGTTAAGAAATAGTATTATTCAAAGTCCTTGGTCTCACATGAATGAAAAACCTTATTGGTACTTAATCGGATTCCAAGGAGTCCTTTCCTAGCCTGAAGTCCTTGTTATTATTCTTATGAAAGACCTAATTGGTTCCTATACTCAATGAGACTCTGGAAGGAATCCTGACCCCCTAAAGTGATTAGTTGGTGATCAAACTAAGAGCAGGGACTTTTTGATTAATCCAATTAAGAGTCCATACCTCTTTTTCCACCTTTGACCACTCTGATTGATTTCAGGAAAATTATTCACCCAGAGGGATGACATTTAAGTTCCTATTGTTTTATCTTAGCAAATTAAAAAAAAAATACTTTCATTGAGTTTTGTCAGTTTTATCTCTATGTAGAATTTTGTCTCTGTTTCTTGGACATTGTAAAAATGTAAGTCGATATGGTCAGAGAAACTTCTAACAAAGAACGTTCCCCTTTGCTTCTCTTTCTATAAGCAGCAATGCTTGGATTTTTAATAAATAGACCCTGACAAACTTGTGCTAAAAGCAGAGTGCAGTGTTTTTCTTCCACAACAGGAATTCACAGAGAATGACAGGACTTAACACCTCATTAGCTGAGGACTGAGAGAGAGGGAAGAGTCAAAATGAAGCTGAGATTTCCCATCTGGGTGAGTGAGGAAAAATGGAGACAGAAATAGGGAAATGAAAGGAAACAGGTTTTGGAGAAAGGTGAAAAATTCTGTGCATGTTATTCATTCTATAACACTCCCAGAAATCATTGATTTTTTCCCCTTCAGGGTCTTTGCTCAGAAATTTTATTTAAAATATAATCTTTTCTAAATTAAAAAATTTTTTTCAAACTGTATTTTTAAATTAAATTCTGAAGGAGTATAAAGTGTTGAAGTATCTCTATTTTATTCAGGTTATTTATTTTATTATAATTGGTATATTTTATATATATTGCCTTTACCTAGATGTAGATTACATATATATGAATATAAATAATTATAAATAAGGTTCTGGGTTGATGTTACTTTGCGTCTGCTACATATGAAATTATCTGAGCATTGTGATGTTAGAATAGATGTGAGACTTGGTACTATGAAAATGGATGAGCTCTCTGAAGAATAAAAAGAACTTCATAGGGGAGAAGACTGGGAAATTTGGGAGAAGGGTGCTATAGATTTCATTTCTAAGTAGCTGAAATCATACATTGAAATTGTGAAGTGAAAGTGAATTTAGTCTTTCTTCTTTGAACATTTATAATTCAGGTCAGTAAACTGATATCCCCTGTCTCTTGAACTAGATATGATTCCTTCAGGGACAGGTAGACATCAAGTTTCATGTATTTACTCTCCTTATAGTCTTTTTTAACTTTAATAACTAGCATAGCAGTGAACATCAGAGGATTCAATAAGTGTTCTTGATAATGATGAGAAAATCAGAATAATAGGCAACAAACTCCCATAGGGCAGAAACCTGACCTCTTTAAACTTGGTATCTTAAAGCACAAGTGTCAGCCCATTCATCATCATCATCATCATCATCACCATCATCATCATCCTCTTCTTTTTCCTTTCTTTCTTCTTCCTTCTTCCTTATCTTCATCTTCCTCCTTCTCTTCTTTTTCCTCTTCCTTCTCCTTTTTCTTCATTACCATTATCATGATCATCATCTCCACTAGAACCACTTCATAAATATTTGTTCATAAGGATTTTAGAATTGGAACAGCCATTTGGAATTATCTTTTCCTACTGTCTCAGTTTACAAGTGAGGAAACTGAACTTCAGAGAGGGTCAGTGATTAATCTATGGTCACCATAGTTCATTCATTCGTAATCAGAGCCAAGATTAGGACTAATGTTTTCTAATATGAAAAATCTAGTGCTTTCTTTACCATACAGTAGTAATGATGATGATGATGATAACTAAGTGACTTACAATAATTATTACATTTGATCCTCACAACAGTCCTAGGAAGCAAATGTTATTATTATCATCAATTTAGAGATGAGGAAACCTTAGAGATAAGGTAGATGCATTTAATGAATTACCCAAGATCATACATCTAGTAAGTGTTTCATGACAAATTTGAACTAAGGTCTTCCTGACTAGGCTCAGCACTGTATATACACTATGCTACCAAGATGCCTCCTAATGAATTAAGTATGTGACAACGAAGGCCTAAATTTAGTCTCAACTTCCAAGGCCTCTGTAGCTGAGACAGATAAGAATTTCCCAACACTAAGAAGTATCTAAATTGGCCACCCTAGAAGGCAATGAGTTTTTCCTTACCAGAAGTGTTCAAGCAGATGGTTGATTATTATCAGGGATGTTGTAGAGGTGACTAATACACCACATTTGGACTGCACAGTATTCAAAATTTCTCATTGCCTCACAGGCACTGTGATTTTAATGTTTATGGTGTAGAATGAACCTGAAGTGATTAACATATTTGCTTAAAAATATGGCATTAATGAAGCCAAGTTGTTATGGGTTCAATGATAATATAGGATAATTATTTTTTCTTAGAGATTAAAACCTCCACATATAGTCTCTGATTCTTTTGCCATGATTTTTAAACTACACTTCTATATAAATAATGATTTGGAAATGGCTGATCATAACACCATCCCTCCCCTCCCTTTTACCTGACACTTCTTGGTATTTTTCTCTATTCTAGTAATTTAGAGAAAGTAGCATGGAACCTGGAGTCGGAAAGTCCTGAATTCAAATTTGACCTCAAACTCTAGCTGTGTGACTTTGGGCAAATTCATTAAAGTGCTGTTTGCCTCAATTTCCTCAGCTGTAAAATTGGGATAATAATAGCACCTACCTTGCAAAGTTGTTGTGAGGATCAAAGGAATATTATTTACCAAAAAGGTGCCTAGCACATACATATATATATGTACATTCTTCCCTCCTATTTCTTAAGTGCCAATATAAGCAATGCCCTATGCTATATATAGCAAATCTGGACCACATATTAAAAAGCAGAGATATCACTTGGCTGACAAAAGTTTGTATAAAAGCTATGGTTTTTCCAGTAGTAATGAATGGCTTTGAGAGTTGTTCTGTGTAAGGAAAGCTAAGCATCATAGAAAACTTTTGAATTGTGGTTCTGGAGAAGACTTTCAAGGAGACTTGAAAGTCCCTCGAATAGCAAAGAGATTAAATGAATCAATACTTTATGAAACTAATTCAGGCTATTTAGTGGAAGGTAAAATACTGAAGCTTAAGCTTCATTACTTTGGGTCACTTTATGAGAAGACAGGATTCATAGGAAAAGATGGAGGGCAAAAGGAAAAGGGGTTATCAGAGGATGAGATGGGTAGATACTATCATAGAAATAATGAACATGAACTTGGGCAAACTTTGAGAGATAATGGAAGATAGAGGGCCTGGTATGCTTTGGTCCATGGAGTCATGAAAAGTTGGACACCATTGAGTTACCACTACCACCACCACCATCATTACCACCACCAACACCAACATGCTAAGCAAAGCTCTTGGGAAGATACAGAATCAAATAAGATCATGCCTATTAAACAAATCTTACTTTAGGCAGTGTATTACTATAGACAACCAGAGGAAGAAATCAGAACAAATCTTACTTATGATGGATAATTAGTCAGTGACATGTTCCTAAATAAAGGAAATAAAAGAGAAGGACATCTGGCCAGTGTACATGTCTTCTAAATAAGACTTGTGGTTTTTTGGTTTTGTTTTTAGTTGTTATTTTATACATGCATGTATAAATATATTCACACTTATACATGTTTGTAGTTATATTTATGTATATTACATAGGGTCAGAATAAGGTTAAATGGAGTAATAGATTGGCATCTGCAGTAAGAAATTGCAGATTCAAGTCTTGTTTCTATTATTGGTAACATTAGGGAAATCCTCCCCAATTTCTCCAGTTGTAAAATGAGTAGTCAGACTAAATGATCACTAAAATCCCTTTCAAGTCTTGATTCTAGACTTATCTTTTCTCAGCCTTGTGCCTAATGGCAAAGTCTTTAAATAATATGTTGATAGTTTCTATAAAAATGCACCATTAATTTTAGCTTACCACTGTACCCTAGAAGATTTTCTTTCTAAAAAATGTTTATTAAAAACTAGAAACATAATGATGTACCTACATTCAGGAGTTAAGAATATGATAACTGCTTTCTGTAGTATCTTGTTTTCATCATTCCCAAAAGAGAGCAAAGAAACCTTTAAAAAGAATGTTATCAATCTTGACTTCAACTTTTTTTTATGTATTTGAAATTAAAATGATGCTGATTATAATTTGAGATATTGTGTCCCCATGTCATTGTTTACAAAAGAAGTTAAGTACTATATTAAATTTAGAATACTGCTTCAATATTGCTTTTGTTATAGCAACAATTTAAAACATAAGAATTATATAATTTAAATTGACAGATTTTTCAATTTGCAAAAGTTTTCATTTCCCACTCTTTAAAAAAAACAAAATGAATATAGATGAATATAGAATCCTTTTCCTCCTGACTGAAGCTGTTATGTAATAGTATAATATAATTAATAAATGCATAAATAAATAAATAAATAAATAAGTATTCTGCTTCAGAAGTGACTGGCTTACTTTTCTTTAGCTGAAGGAGTGATTTTATTCTGAGTAATTCCTTTATATCTTAATTAATTCCTTTATAGCTCTTTGTCCTGAGTGTAAGACATTGAGGTACACGTTAGTAATGCAGAGTTCTTTGATTTCATTGAGGGGGATCTTTGTGAGTTGTCATAGCCACAAAATTCATTATCCTCTGAGCAATCTAGTAATGATTCTCTCCAAACTTAGTGAGACTTGTTCTCAGACAACAGACAGTCCGCCACTGGGCCCATACTTAATGCCTTTCTGGCTTGGCAAGATTTGCCAAAGCTTGTACTCTCCTTGTGTCTTCTTCAAGGGACAGGATCATCCAATGACTCTCTAAGGCATTCTGGTCTAATATATGGAATTTTGTACATCTAATCTAACAAAAATTCTTTTGTAAGCATTCTAACAGTCTCTTTTGATAAATGTAGAAAGTAAATGTTAAATTCTCAAAAATTAAGTTGAAGTGCAGGAATGGTCTCAAATATATTTTGAATACTTGTTTTTCTTGGGGAAATCAGTAAAAGTGTGGGAGCATTTTAAATATTTTTAGTCATTAAGGCAGATATGAACTGTTTTTTTTTTGTTTCTTCACTTAAATAACTGTTCACTCTTCATATATTTCTTGTCTTTAATTCCTTCCACTATTCAAACACTACTTTTCTTGAAAAAAAATCTTTAAACATCATGTCCCTCTATAGTTATTGTTTTATTCTTTTTTTTCTTTATGGTCAAACACCCAATTAATGATCCATGTGCTTACCCTTTATTTTCTTACTACCCTTTGCCATTTTAATTCTCTGCAATCTTATATACTTATTAGTTAAAAGTTTTGATAGCTGCTTTTGATAGCATTACTCCTAAAACAGAGCACAGAGAGGACTTTCTTGCTAAATCTTCATTCTTTTTGAATTCTCTTAGTTCGGTATATATCATTTCTCCTTACTTTTAGAAATCCACCTGTGACTTATATGATGGTATACCACTCTTCTATTTTCCCACAAAGTTTTTGGACCTCAATAAATAAAATGAAGTTTAATTAGACTAGATGATCTATCTTTTAATTCTAAAACCACATGATTCTATTATTCATGTGGACCTCTTCCAACCATTCCATTTTATTTTTTTTTCTATATTCTCCAGAAAGATTTATAGCTGAGGAAACTGAGACAAATGTCAGTTTAGTGAATTTGCTCAAGGTCATACTGCTAGAGTTTAAGGTCAAATTTGAATTCAGGACTTTCTGACTCCAAACTCCATGCTGCCTTTTCTACATTACTATAATAGGGAAAAATACCAAGGAGTGGTAGGCAACACGGTGGGGGAGGGGAGCTGCCATGATCTTGCTGAGCCTCAATAAGTAAAATAAAGTTTTGTTAGATCTTCTTTTTAATTCTAAAATCACATTTCATATGGACCTCCTTCAAGCATTTCATTTTATCAGTCTTTAGTCCCTTATTTTTTTCTGTATTCTCTATCAGAAATCCCTGGTAGTCATAGAATGTCAGCACTGAAAAGAACCCTTCAGGTTACCTTGTTCATGACTTCCCAATTTTATAGATGGGAAATTGAAACTCAGAGTGATAAAATAATTTGCCCTCTATCTCTATCAGAAATCAGAAATTTGTTTTCATGATTTTGTACTGGAACCCTCTACTCTAGTAACTTTTTTTTTTCAGTTTGATATCTTAAATGATATCTTAAATGATATTTTTTCCATCTATTTGACAGATGTACTTGAATTTAGTCCAAAGGAAAGTAACAGTATGATACTGGGTTGAGTTGAATGAACTGAGAAGGTTTAGCCTAAAAAAGAGAAGTCATAGAAGAGAATTGGGGAAAGAGGAGATAGATATGAGTGGACTTCTTATTCTTGATCTCAGAGGGCAGAACTAAATATGATGGGAGTTTTTTAGAGAAGTTCACTTAGATTTGACTGAAATAAAAGAATTAAAGTGTGTTAATACAGAACTCATTGCTTTAAGAAATAGGGTATTCCATCTCACTAGATATCTTCTATGTGACCAATCCTTGGCGAGATGGTAGAACTGATTCTATTTAAGATACCAGTTGTATATTATTCTCTCCTGTAGCTCACCCACTCAGACAAACAAACACTTAGGCACGACAGCTTTGGCTTGTTTGCCTTACCCCATATACTCTCTTTTCCCATGTGGAGACTACTGAAGGTTCATACATATGCCAATCAGATATTATATATGCCAGAGCTTGTCATCATAGTCCCTAGATACTAAAGCCTCTCTGTGGGATTTGGCAATCAGACCTAGGGCATACTCAATCCTGCCAATTGGTTGTAGGCTGGGGGGCAGCTTCCTTTGGATGATGCCTTAATTCTCACAATCCTTGTGCTCTCTAATGGAAGTTATTTTCTAGGAGGCATTTTCCCTGAAGGTCTAAAATGTGCCCTCCATTTGTCTAGAATCCACACCCAAGCACTTGCTCCCTTCCCTGACTCATACACTGATTCATATTTCCTTAGTTTGTATTACTAACCAATCACTTTCCCTAATTCAAACCAGCAGTATCCACTAATCCCAATCATACATTTTATCTTTCTATAAATTACATATCCCATATTTTCATTAGCAGACACCTAGGACTTGGTTTCCAATTGTAGCTACTCCATTATCAACAGGTGTACATTCTGACACACTCTTTTAGCCTGATTCAATACTGTGAACAACTGTGATCTTTACTCACCTTGTTATCCAGCAGGCACTTCTGCAAAGTCTATTACATTACAACATAGATTCTATAATTCTATTATAGTTAAAATTCTTCCCA